>NC_069504.1:839572282-839872282 GCF_027579735.1 Bombina bombina | reverse complement strand
TGGCTATTATTAAAACACTTAGGAGTGTTTCTTTAGGCCTCACAGCACCAGAGTAAGGTGGGAGGGGCCTAATTTTGCGTCTCAGATGCGCAGTTATATTTGACTAGAAGTCCAGGTTTTTTCACATGGAGGGTCCTGCTGCAGTTTGAGGGCCTATAAGAAGCTTTTTCCCCACAAATCTGGGTCCTAAGGGCAGGTAGAGCCACAGCAGAGCATGGTGCTGATGTTGTTTTAACCGGTTTGTTGGCTTACTGTCGATCCGGTTTGGGCATTAAGGGGTTAATCGTTTTTATTGCTAGTGGTGCAATCTTACTAATGCTTTAGGTACATACTGTAAAAATTTTGAAAAGTTTGCTGCATTTTTCACTGTTTTGCAAAATTGTGTGCCTTTTTTATCTCTTAAAGGCACAGTAACGTTTTTTTCAAAGTGTGTTTTTACTTGATTAAAGTGATTTCTAAGCCTGTTTGTCTTACTACTAGTCTGTTAAACATGTCTGAAACCAAGGAAAATCCTTGTTCAATGTGTTTAGAAGCCATGGTGGAACCCCCTCTCAGAATGTGTCCCACTTGTACTGATATGTCTATACATTTTAAAGAACATATTGTTGCACTTAAAAATGTGGCCTAAGATGATTCTCAGGCAGAAGGTAATGAGGTTAGCCCGTTAACCTCTCCCCGAGTGTCACAACCAGTTACGCCCGCTCAAGCGACGCCTAGCACCTCTAGTGCGTCTAACTCTTTTACCTTGCAAGACTTGGCGGCAGTTATGGATAATACCCTCTCAGTGTTTTTATCTAAACTGCCCGTGTTACCTGCAAAGCGTGATAGCTCTGTTTTAAGAACAGATTCTGAGCATTCTGACGCTTTAGTAGCCGTATCCGATATACACTCACAACGCTCTGAAATGGGGGCGAGGGATGTGCTGTCTGAGGGAGAAATTTCCGATTCAGGAAAGATTGCTCCTCAGACAGACTCAGATACGTTGGCTTTTAAATTTAAACTAGAACACCTCCGCTTATTGCTCAGGGAGGTATTAGTTACTCTGGATGACTGCGACCCTTTGGTGGTTCCAGAGAAATTTTGTAAAATGGACAAGTACCTAGAAGTTCCCGTTTACACTGATGTGTTCCCGGTCCCTAAGAGGATTGCGGATATCTTTACTAGGGAGTGGGATAGACCAGGTATTCCGTTTGTTCCCCCTCCTGTTTTTAAGAAAATGTTCCCCATATCTGACCCCATGCGGGACTCGTGGCAGACGGTCCCTAAGGTGGAGGGGGCTGTTTCTTCACTTGCTAAATGCACAACCATACCAATTGAAGACAGTTGTGCTTTTAAAGACCCTATGGATAAAAAATTAGAGGGTTTACTTAAGAAAATTTTTGTTCAACAAGGTTTTCTTCTCCAACCTATTGCGTGCATTGTTCCTGTAACTACTGCAGCTGCTTTCTGGTTCGAGGCGCTGGAAGATGCGCTCCAGACGGAGACCTCATATGAGGACATTATGGACAGAATTAAGGCTCTTAAGCTAGCTAATTCTTTTATCACAGATGCCGCTTTCCAACTAGCTAAGTTAGCGGCAAAGATTTCAGGTTTCGCCATTTTAGCGCGCAGGGCGCTATGGCTAAAGTGCTGGTCGGCCGATGTGTCGTCAAAATCCAAACTCTTGAACATCCCTTTCAAAGGAAAGACCCTCTTCGGGCCTGAATTGAAAGAGATTATTTCAGAAATCACTGGGGGAAAAGGCCATGCTCTCCCTCAGGACAAGTCCTTTAAGACTAAGAACAAACAAAATAATTTTCGTTCCTTTCGGAATTTCAGGAGCGGCCTCGCTTCATCCTCCCCTACTACAAAGCAAGAGGGTAAATCTTCACAACCCAGGCCAGCCTGGAAACCTTACCAGGGCTGGAACAAGGGTAAACAGGCCAAGAAGCCTGCAGCTGCTTCCAAGACAGCATGATGGGGTAGCCCCAGATCCGGGACCGGATCTAGTAGGGGGCAGACTCTCTCTCTTCGCTCAGGCCTGGGCAAGAGACGTACACGATCCCTGGGCCTTAGAGATTGTATCCCAGGGATATCTTCTAGAATTCAAGGACTCCCCTCCAAGGGGAAGGTTCCACATTTCTCGTTTGTCTACAGACCAGACAAAGAAAGAGGCGTTCTTACGCTGTGTAGAAGACCTACTTACAATGGGAGTGATCCACCCAGTTCCAATTGCGGAACAAGGGCTCGGTTTTTACTCAAACCTGTTTGTGGTTCCCAAGAAAGAAGGAACTTTCAGACCAATCCTGGATCTCAAAATTCTAAACTAATTCCTCAGAGTCCCATCATTCAAGATGGAGACCATTCGGACAATCTTACCAATGATCCAGGAGGGTCAATATATGACTACCGTGGATCTAAAGGATGCGTATCTGCACATTCCTATCCACAAAGATCATCACCAGTTTCTCAGGTTCGCCTTTCTGGACAAGCATTTTCAGTTTGTGGCTCTTGCTTTCGGGTTGGCCACTGCTCCCAGAATTTTCACAAAGGTGCTAGGGTCCCTCCTGGCGGTACTAAGACCGCGGGGCATAGCAGTGGCGCCTTATCTAGACTACATCTTAATTCAGGCGTTGACTTTCCAAAGAGCCAAGTCTCACACGGAAATTGTAGTGGCCTTTCTGAGGTCTCACGGGTGGAAGGTGAACATCAAAAAGAGTTTTCTCTCTGCCCCCTCACAAGAGTTCCCTTCCTAGGAACCCTAATAGACTCGGTGGAAATGAAAATATTTCTGACGGAGGTCAGAAAGTTAAAACTTCCCAGGAGTAGACAACTGGGAGGCGGATTTTCTAAGTCGTCAGACTTTCCCCCCGGGGGAGTGGGAACTCCACCCGGAGGTATTTGCCCAGCTGACTCAGCTATGGGGCACTCCAGAATTGGATCTGATGGCGTCCCGTCAGAACACCAAGCTTCCTCTTTACGGGTCCAGGTCCCGGGATCCCCAGGCGGTGCTGATAGATGCTCTAGCAGCGCCTTGGTCCCTCAATCTGGCCTATGTTTTTCCACCGTTTCCTCTCCTCCCTCGTCTGGTTGCCAGAATCAAGCAGGAGAGGGCTTCGGTGATTCTAATAGCGCCTGCGTGGCCACGCAGGACCTGGTATGCAGACCTAGTGGACATGTCATCTGTGCCACCATGGACACTACCAATGAGGCAGGACCTTCTAATACAAGGTCCTTTCAAACATCCAAATCTAATTTCTCTGCGTCTGACTGCTTGGAGATTGAACGCCTAATTCTATCAAAGCGTGGTTTCTCTGAGTCGGTTATTGATGCCCTGATTCATGCAAGAAAGCTTGTCACCAGGAAAATCTACCATAAGATTTGGCAAAAATATATTTTTTGGTGCGAATCCAAGGGTTACTCATGGAGTAAGGTTAGGATTCCCAGAATTTTGTCCTTTCTCCAAGACGGATTGGAGAAAGGATTATCAGCTAGTTCCTTAAAGGGACAGATATCTGCTTTGTCTATTCTTTTTCACAAACGTCTGGCAGAGGTACCAGACTTTCAAACGTTTAGCCAGGCTTTAGTCAGAATCAAGCCTGTTTTATAGATCTGTGGCTCCGCCATGGAGTCTGAATTTAGTTCTTTCAGTTCTGCAGGGGGTTCCGTTTGAACCTTTACATTCCATAGATATTAAGCTTTTATCTTGGAAAGTTTTGTTTTTGGTAGCTATCTCTTCTGCTCGAAGAGTTTCAGAGTTATCTGCTCTACAGTGTGATTCACCTTACCTGGTGTTCCATGCAGATAAGGTAGTTTTTGTGTACCAAACCCGGTTTTCTTCCTAAGGTTGTGTCTGATAAGAATATTAATCAGGAGATTGTTGTTCCTTCTCTGTGTCCTAATCCTTTGTCGAAGAAAGAACGTCTGTTACACAATCTTGATGTGGTTTGTGCTTTAAAGTTCTATTTACAAGCAACTAAGGATATCAGACAAACAACTTCTTTGTTTGTTATCTATTCTGGTAAGAGGAGAGGTCAGAAGGCGACCGCTACCTCTCTTTCCTTTTGGCTGAAAAGCATCATCCGTTTGGCCTATGAGACTGCTGGCCAGCAGTCTCCTGAAACAATTCGTGCTCATTCTACCAGAGCAGTGGCTTCCACATGGGCTTTTAAAAATGAGGCTTCTGTTGAACAGATTTGTAAGGCAGCGACTTGGTCTTCACTGCATACTTTTCCAAATTTTACAAATTCGATACTTTTGCTTCTTCGGAGGCTATTTTTGGGAGAAAGGTTTTACAAGCAGTGGTGCCTTCCGTTTAAGGTACCTGTCTTGTTCCCTCCCTTCATCCGTGTCCTAAAGCTTTGGTATTGGTATCCCACAAGTAAAGGATGAATCCGTGGACTGGATACACCTTACAAGAGAAAACAGAATTTATGCTTACATGATAAATTTATTTCTCTTGTGGTGTATCCAGTCCACGGCCCGCCCTGTCATTTTAAGACAGGTGTTTTTTATTTTTAAACTACAGTCACCACTGCACCCTATGGTTTCTCCTTTTTCTTCCTAACCTTCGGTCGAATGACTGGGGGGTGGAGCTAGAGGGGGAGCTATATGGACAGCTCTGCTGTGTGCTGTCTTTGCCACTTCCTGTTGGGAAGGAGAATATCCCACAAGTCAAGGATGAATCCGTGGACTGGATACACCACAAGAGAAATAAATTTATCAGGTAAGCATAAATTCTGTTTTTCTTTCCAATGGCATGGGGAGTCCACAAATCCATTCTAATTTCTAGTGGGAATTCAACTCCTGGCCACCAGAAGGAGGTAAAGAACACCCCAGCAAAGCTTTAAGTATTTTCCCACAATCCCCCAGTCATTCTTTGCCTTGTACATCAGGAGGATGTGCGTAGATGGTGTCTGAAGAAGATTAATCCTTCAATGGGTAGTTTTCCTGCAAGCAAGGTGTGGGGCAATGATGTGTCCATGTAATCCTCTTTAGTAAGAGTTATGGTAACTTTTAGCTGTTGTTAGTCGGCGAGGTAGTCCTTGCTTCCCTTCCACCTTTTTTTTTTTTTTTTATATTTTTATTGAGGTTGTAAATAAATGAAACGGGCAAATATCAAAATTCCGAAAGCAAATGAAAATCACAACAGAATGTACATATTAAATGTCATAATAAAAAAAATCGCCCATTTATACAAATAAAAGTTAACCTCAGGTTTGCAATTAGTTATTTCCCTTTAAAATATGATGTAAAGTCAGATAAAATGATTTCCCTCAATGATAAATAGAAGCCTCTCTTGGGCCTCCTAGAAGAGAGTTTAAGTCCGAATGGGGAATTTTAGGGGAAAAGCTAAAATAACAAAACGGGTCACTTTTGGACCCCAAATGGAAACTACTAGCTTGTGAAACATATTTTCTTGAACATTATAGATACATATGTATATATTAAGCTTATCTGGCTAAGTTTTAGAATACCAGGGTATGTGAGTTAAGAAGATATCTAAGAATAATCCAATAAACAAATGAACTGGCTGATGACATTCCACAGGTACACAAAAAACAGTGATATTACAATGTGCTATATGTAAAACAAGTAACTAGGCAGTGCTATGCTATTCAATAGGCAATGGCGGTGACTGTTATACAGGCTCTTAGGAGAGAGATTCAGGGTAATAACTAAAATGCTAGACAAAAACAAATGGTCCATGAGCTAGCTATTAGGTAGGAAAAGTATATTTAATTATCCTGGTTAGTGTTAGATGTTGTTTACAGAGGGGGGCCGTGTCGGTCAGGGCTTGGCCGGGAATACACCATATCAGCTGGAAATGACTGTATTTGATGAGGATATCCACGAGAATAGATTTCAGACCAAGCAGCTATGATTCCAAAAACTATTCTGTTTATTACAAGTTGTTAGGCACTTTTATAGCCAAAAGTTACAGCATATAGGTTTAACAAGTGACGTATTCATAATTACATCATTTCACATAGTATTTCTATAAGAACAAAGAAACTCATTTAAAATATAATTGAAAGAAAAGGAGTGTTAGGGAGTCATTTCTACAGAAATACCTAACTACAGATAAACAGTAACTGGGCCTCCTAGCCCAGCACAAATCACAGCCGTTTGACATCCTGTAGAGATAACGATGCATCCAAGCACATCGTCAGGGTCATTCTCAGGGCTATTCTATCTATGCAAGTCTCCCTAACATCAGCATATTTCTCACTACATTATAAACCACTATGATGAAAGATTCATTAGGCAAGATGGATGCCTAAGACAAAATGGCGGCGAAGAACAAGATGGCGCTAGTCATGCTAACAATAATTCCTAACAGTTAGTTTTGGTGCAAACAGAGGCCATCATTGTACTATCTCTGTACGGTCACAGGGGTGGAATGACACAACTAGGTGGCTAAGTATATTAGTGCTAATTGCACTTCATGAGGATCCTGTGTCAGCAAATCATTATACTTTTGGACCTCTATCTAAAAAATGTTAACTAAAATTATGCTATATATGGTAATATAGGAGGGCATACCTTCGAGTATAGTTTCATATTGTGTATCACCCTGTCTCGGCCGCTGACAGAGCTTGTATTATTATGGTCAAAACCAATGTTTTTTTCATGATTTAGAAACAGCATGCAATTTTAAACAACTTTCCTATTTGCTTCTGTTATCTAATTTTCTTCATTCCCTTGATATGCTTTCTTGAAAAGCATATCTAAATAGGCTCAGTAGCTGCTGATTGGTGGCTGAACTTAGATGCTTTGTGTGATTGGCTCCCCCATGTGCATTGCTATTTATTCAACAAAGGATATCTAAAGAATTAAGCAAATTAGATAATAAAACTAAACTGGAATGTTGTTTAAAATTGTATTCTTGGGGGGCGGAGCCAACCGCCAAGCAGAGCAGACGCTTCTACACTGAGCTCTCCAAACTAATATTATATTACACTAATAACTGCCATTGTTTTCTGAGAAAAACCTCAATTTTTATCTCTATATATAAACCTTACACAGAAGTACTTGATCCAGCTCATTTGGCAGAGATTAGAGGGAGAAGGCTCCAGCACAGGGCTCCGGTATGAAGCGGCTCTGAGCCACGGAGGAACCAAGTCGCCATCTTAAACCCTATCTTCGCACTTACTACGGCGGATTACTCCACACCATTATCGTATGGCAGGTCATATACACATAAATCAGCGTGTCAAGATTCGGACCGGTAATCTGACTTTCTATAGTCTAAACCCTACCGCACCTGCCTGGCCTAGCGACTTTCTTCTCTCGCCTCCTACGCTCAGAGCTGTGGAACCCCCCCTTTTTACCCTCTTCCCCCCTCCCCTCACTTTACAACAGGTGTCGGGGTCTTAGACCTACTAAAGGACAGCAATAGGTGATAGCCCCTGTAAGTTGTAATACTCCCCAGACACTGTCTACATATTACTTCCTCACTACCGCTGGAGATATGGCGCCTGGGGAAACAGAGGAGGACAAGACACTGCAACGATCGGTTGCCCATTACATCGATCTTCTGCAAAGCCTCCAAGCCCTCAGGGATCTGGCCGCACATCTGCCTCAAGCTTCCAAGGAGATTCCGCAACAGGAGCGTGTTGTGGTCCTCCCAGAACCAGTCAGAAAGCACCACATGAGAGGGAGAGATTTACACACTCCACAACACGCCTCAAGGACTGCAAGTATATCGCCACACACTGAGACTCTGAATATTGGCGCACTTCCTAACAACCACCTTTCGTTTAAGTCACCCGTGGGAGCAGCTAAGTATGGGCCATACATTATTTTACTGTGGGAGTCCCCCAGACAGGAATCGAAGACAATACATATAAAGGTCTTGACTCTACTTAAGACAGACTGTAGCCCATTACACTGTGGTATCCGGGACTTTCTCGCTTCCCTGACAGTGTATATCAGAGACCTGGAGGAATCATTATTATATTGCCTCCTTAGCCCAAGATCTGGTGTAGGATAAAGGTTCTGGACCGCATGTGCAGCCTGCTGACTATGGGCCTAATTGCTGATAACTTTTCTTTATTTTTGCATGTCCCTCCTCCCCGTATTATTTGTCAATTTGAAGGGGGCAGAAGGAAAAGTAGAATAACTTCTAGCCGCATTTAATATACCTTTTAGTCTGCCCCTTTAACCTACAACTGTAGCCATGGTGGTATCTGAAGGTATGCCCTCAATAATTATACATTGTTCACTCACTCACTTTCCATATTCTATCCCTCCCAGGGCATATTATATGTTCTTGTTTATGTTATATATGTTGGGCTATGCATGCACCTACTCATTCTATAGTACATTTAACCATTGGAATGCTGGTATCTGGAAGCTTATTCCTAGTATGTTTTGTTTTATAAGATGTTACTTCACTATGGTTTCCAGTACTTGGAGACTATATAAATGTATATGATTTCCACCATCGCAGCTAAGCAGGTTAAAATTTGGTTTATAAATGTTTGCATACTCACTATCCTAGTTACTGCCCTGATTGAATGTTCAGACTAGATGATGTAGTATGTAGTTCTGTTTTTTTGCAACAAGCGGCTCTCGCTCCTGACCATAGACACCTACCAATAGAAATAATTACTTCCCCACTCACGCTATCTACCCTCCCATCTGGTTACTCTACTACTCTCTTGTAGATAATACCATCCCTATCCTTCTACTCTCCTTTATAATATGAGCGGCTCTTGCCCGCTGTTTTTTTCTCTCTCTTCTCTATTCCCCATGAACTAAGTATGACCGCTACAAATGCTAACTCCCCACTTCTAAATATTCATACGCTAGGAAATTATAGAATATCCCTAACACAGACGTGGGGATCCTTTTCAAGTTAACACCACAAAAACGAAGTTCCATTTTATATAGCTCATAGTGTCTTCTTCACAATGTCAGAGCACTGTTGCGATGCCATCTGCACATGCTCATCTCACACAGTTATTCCTCTCTTTATACAATTATATTAAACCTAAACATGTTTTTTGATATTTCAGGTGGGTAAGTCCTGCCTCTCTATAGTACCAGCATAAACTTGTGCGGCGAGCTTGTTTTCTTTGCTTTCCCTTTTAGGCTGATCATCGTGTCACAACACTGTATGTAGTGCTCTATAATATTTGCCGTTGATGGGCGAATTATGTATATTGTATTTCTTTGAAACTTCAATAAAAAATGTTAAAAAAAATAATTGTATTCTCTATCTAAATCATGAAAGAAAAAGTTTGGGTTTCATGTCCCTTTAAGGCAGGTAACCATAGAGAGATTCAGATCTTTATGAGGTAGTACTGCAAACTCAGTTAAGTATTGGTATGTAGTTAACCCCAAAGAGGGAACATATTACTTTTTAGACAATGTAGTACAGATGATGAACATAACAGAATAGTTGAGTATTTATGCGATATAGCATGTATAATAAAGTACCAACTCTGTAAGGATTTGTCTCACTACTCTCAGACATGAATTCGCAATGGCTAGAAAATTAGGTGCTTACACACATCTAGTAGTATGGAAGGGGATTTAAGAATAGCTGAACATCTAGAAGTGCACAAAACTGCAATATTGCAAACAACACACATGCTATATAATTATGCTTAGAGCCAAAACAAAAATAACCTAAACTGTATAACAAAGCAAATTGAAAATTGGCTTAGAGCTCTTAGGCGTATATATAGTGTTGAGGATGTCATGTCTTATGGAATAAGGAAGTCAATATATATACTGTCGTCATTTCTCACCTCAAAGAGCCATTCCATAGTGTCTTACTAATACATTATTTTGCTAAAGGTATAAGTGGAACTAAGCTCTATTAATGACTAAGAAAATGAAGTTAGCCTTAAAGGGACAGTTTAGTATAAATTAAACTTTCATTATTCAGATAGGACTTTTAATTTTAATCAACTTTCCAATTTACTTTTATCATCAAATTTGCTTTTTTCTCTTGGTATTCTTAGTTTAAACTAAATATAGGTAGGCTCATATGCTAATTTGAGGGCTGCCTCTTATCACATGCTTTTTAAATCTCTTTTCAACACAAAGAGACAGAAAGTACACGTGGGCCATATAGATAACACTGTGTTCAGGCACAGAAAGTTATTTAAGATTTATCACAAAACAATACTAAATGCAAGACAATAGATAATAAACAGCCACAGTCATGTGATCAGGGGGCTGGAAGAAGGTTCCTAGATACAAGGTAATCACAGAGGTAAAAAGTATATTAATATAACTGTGTTGGTTATGCAAAACTGGGGAATGGGTAATAAAGGGATTATCCATCTTTTAAAACAATAAAAATTCTATGGTAGACTGTCCCTTTAATGTATATTGAGCAAACTATCGCCTGGATTACGAGTCTTGCGTTAGCCTTAAAAAGCAGCGTTGAGAGGTCCCAATGCTGCTTTTTAACGCCCGCTGGTATTACGAGTCTGGCAGGTTCAGGTGTACCGCTCACTTTTATTCCGCGACTCGAGCATACCGCAAATCCCCTTACGTCAATTGCGTATCCTATCTTTTCTATGGGATTTGCCTAACGCCGGTATTACGAGTCTTGGAGAAAGTGAGCGGTACACCCTCTCCTGTCCAGACTCCTACCACATTTAAAAGTCAGTAGTTAAGAGTTTTATGGGCTAACGCCATAACATAAAACTCTTAACTAAAGTGCTAAAAAGTACACTAACACCCATAAACTACCTATTAACCCCTAAACCGGGCCCCCCCCCATCGCAAACACTTAAATAAAAATTGTAACCCCTAATCTGCCGATCGGACATCGTTGCCACTTTAATAAATGTATTAACCCCTAAACCGCCGCACTCCCGCCTCGCAAACACTAGTTAAATATTATTAACCCCTAATCTGCCATCCCTAACATCGCCGACACCTACCTACATTTATTAACCCCTAATCTGCCGTCCACAACTTCGCCGCAACTATATTAAAGGTATTAACCCCTAAACCTAAGTCTAACCCTAACACCCCCCTAACTTAAATATACAATTTACTAAAAATATTAACTCAGCAGTAAGAGGTCTGGAATTCTCAGTAGAGTACAGCGAAGAGTCTGTTACTTTTCTTGACACAAGAGTTATTAAAGAAGGTAATAAATTAATTTTTGACATATATAAAAAAAGTACAGACCGCAATACACTGCTGAGATATGACAGTTTCCAAGAGTCTAATAGAATCCCTTCCCAAAAGCCAATTGTTAAGAGTTGACAGAATAGTGAGTAAGGAAAATGTGAAAAAACACAGAATAGAGGAGATGAAAAATAAATTCAAGGAAAGGGGGTACCCAGAACCACTCATTAATGACCAAATTCAGGCTATACATGAAAGTAAGAAAGAATCTAAAGAGGGGAAACAGAATAGACTAGTGTTAGTGACACAGTACAACCCACTAAGTAACAAGATTAGTAATATAGTGAGGAAACATTGGCACATTCTAAAAGATTGTAATAAAGAGATTAATGAATTTAAAGAAGCACCTCTTATGGCCTACAAAAGAGTGAAAAAATTAGGGGATCATTTAATAAAAACTGATGTGGGATCTAAAAAGAAAGACAGACAAACATTTCTAAATAAGAAAAATTTGGGATGCTTCCCATGCTTGGGATGCATAAGTTGCAGCTCCATGATAAAGGGCAATAGTTTTGTTCATCCAAGAAAAGGCAAAAAGTATTTTATAAGAGATTATTACACATGTAAATCTACACATATAGTCTACCTAATAAAATGCCCATGCTCGCTTATTTATATAGGTGAATCTATACGCATGGCCCGAGAGAGGATGTCACAACACAGGTCCAATATTAGAAATAACAACACAGAAGCACCGGTATCACATCATTTTTTAAAATGTGGACATCAAATAAGCCAACTTAGATGGCAGATTATCGATAGTGTAGGCCCCCAAAGAAATGGCAGCAATAGAGAAAGATTGTTAAAGCAAAAAGAAATGTTTTTGATCAGGGAATTAGAGAGTTTGGTACCAAAAGGTATGAACAGAGAATATGATTGGGCAGTCTTCCTTTAAAAATTAAAAATTAATAAATAAATGTTTATCAATATTTGAATGAATATTTAAGTGAATATGTAAGAAAAAGCAGTAAAGAAATGAAAAAGGTTAAATATAAATAGGCAAACGTAGGATGTTTATTGTTGCTATGTGAATAGTCAGCATGGTTTTAATTTTATTGTGTGTTTTTTAATAATAAAAGGTGCAATGATGATTTTTCACCACAAGAGGGCAGCAGAACCGCTAATATGGTGGTTGGCGCGAATTGTGAATGGTTTTAAAATGTATAAAAGGTTGAAGGTAATAAGCACATATGTAAAGCATGAGTAAGGGTTGTCACCCGAAACGTCGCTTATCATTTGGATGTCTGGGTAACTAATAAAGAAACTTGAGTGAACCTAAGAAGCGCTGTGGACATTTGTTGATTATTATGGATGTAAGGGATTGTTGCAGAGTCCCTGTCCTACGTGCGAAGACCAAAGAGGTTGCTGTCTCACTTCATACATTTTCTAAATATAATTTAAATAAATCTAAATAAAATTAATACAATGAATTAAATTATTCCTATTTAAAGCTAAATACTTACCTATAAAATAAACCCTAAGCTAGCTACAATATAACTAATAGTTACATTGTATCTAGCTTAGGGTTTATTTTTATTTTACAGGCAAGTTTGTATTTATTTTAACTAGGTAGAATAGTTATTAAATAGTTCACTATTTAATAACTACCTAGCTAAAATAAATACAAAAGTACCTGTAAAATAAATCCTAACCTAAGTTACAATTACACCTAACACTACACTATCATTAAATTAATTACCTAAACTACTAAATTACAAATAGCCCTTAAAAGGGCCTTTTGCGGGGCATTGCCCCAAAGTAATCAGCTCTTTTACCTGTAAAAAAAAAATACAATACCACCCCCAACATTATATACGAAGTCCAACTGAAGAATGAAGGTTCCTTTAAATGACGTCATCCAAGATGGCGTCCCTTCAATTCCGATTGGCTGATAGGATTCTATCAGCCAATCGGAATTAAGGTAGGAAAAATCCTATTGGCTGATTGGATCAGCCAATAGGATTGAACTTCAATCCTATTGGCTGATTGCATCAGCCAATAGGATTTTTCCTACCTTAATTCCGATTGGCTGATAGAATCCTATCAGCCAATCGGAATTGAAGGGACGCCATCTTGGATGACGTCATTTAAAGGAACCTTCATTCTTCAGTTGGACTTCGTTTGAAGAGGATGCTCCGCGTCAGCTGGATTGAAGATGGACCCGCTCCGGATGGATGAAGATAGAAGATGCCGCCTGGATGAAGACTTCTGGCCATCTGGAGGACCTCTTCTGCCCGGATCGCCATAGGATGAAGACTTCTGCCCCTCTGGAGGTCCACATGTGCCCGGCTGGGTGAAGACGTCTCAAGGTAGGGTGATCTTCAAGGGGTTAGTGTTAGATTTTATTAAGGGGGGATTGGGTGGGTTTTAGAGTAGGATTGGTTGTGTGGGTGGTGGGTTTTCATGTTGGGGGTATTGTATTTTTTTTTACAGGTAAAAGAGCTGATTACTTTGGGGCAATGGCCCGCAAAAGGCCCTTTTAAGGGCTATTTGTAATTTAGTATTGGGTAGGGAATTTTATTAGTTTGGTGGGCTTTTTTATTTTATTAGGGGGATTAGATTATTTTGTAATTAGTTTTAAAAAATTGTAATTATTTTTTTATTTTCTGTAATTTAGTGTTTGTTATTTTTTGTACTTTAGTTTATTTAATTTAATTGTAATTAATTGTAGGTAGCTTAGGTAATTAATTTAATGATAGTGTAGTGTTAGGTGTAATTGTAACTTAGGTTAGGATTTATTTTACAGGTACTTTTGTATTTATTTTAGCTAGGTAGTTATAGTAACTATTCTACCTAGATAAAATAAATACAAAGTTGCCTGTAAAAAAAAAATAAACCCTAAGATAGGTACAATGTAACTATTAGTTATATTGTAGCTAGTTTAGGGTTTATTTTATAGGTAAGTATTTAGTTTTAAATAGGAATAATTTATTTAATTGTAGTAATTTTATTAAGACTATTTAAAATTATATTTAAATTAGGGGGGGTAGGATTAGATTTAGGGGTTAATAACTTTATTATAGTGGCGGCGACGTTGGCGGCGGCGGCGGCAGATTAGGGGTTAATAAATTTAATATAGTTGCGGCAACGTTGGGGGGGGCAGAGTAGGGGTTAATAAATATAATGTAGGGTTCGGCGATGTTGGGGGCAGTAGATTAGGGGTTCACAAGTATAATGTAGGTGGCGGCGGTGTCCGGAGCGGCAGATTAGGGGTTAATAATTATAATTTAGATGTCGGGGGTGGCAGATTAGGGGTTAATAAGTGTAAGATTAGGGGTGTTTAGACTCAGGGTTCATGTTAGGGTGTTAGGTGCAGACATAAAATGTATTTCCCCATAGGGAACAATGGGGCTGCATTAGCCGGCTCAGCCCCATTGTTTCCTATGGGGAAATCGTGCACGAGCACGTTTTACCTGCTTACCGCTAACGTAAGCAGCGCTGGTATTCCAGTGAGATGTGGAGCTAAATTTTGCTCTACGCTCACTTTTTAGAGGCGAACGCCGGGTTGAAAAAAACCTGTAATACCAGCGCTGTCTTAAGTGAGCGGTGACAAAAAAAGGCTTGTTAACACCGCAAGCCTTACTGACAAAAACTCATAATCTAGCCGTATGTCTTTCAGCGCAGCTCAGCATTCAAATACCCAAATGCACATAACAGGGCCACGTGTTGTAATGAAACTACTATAGTAGCAAGAAAATTAGCTATAAATTATGTAGGGGCTCTGCCTGCTAGTTCATAAGAATGCTAGTGTAAAATAGTAACGTTAGTAGTAGCCTATGTCTGCTCATTAGGGATAATACAGGACACTATAGTAGCAAGCGGCACACACAAAAATAATTTAATAAAAAAAACCATCCTGGAATTGTCCAACTTATGGAGGTCTTCTGGAGCACATATATACCTCCCGGCATACACATATAGAGTTTAATTTTCCTACCCGACTTTCGGAGATCACAGGGGGCAAAGTGAAGGAGATCCATAGCTCAATATACTTTTCTTCTACAAGATATGACAAGTCCACAGATTTCATCCTTACTTATGGGATTTATCCTCCTGCTAACTGGAAGTGGCAAAGAGCACCACAGCAGAGTTGTATATATAGCTCCTCCCTTCCCTCCACCTCCAGTCATTCTCTTTGCCTGTGTTAGTAATAGGAAGAGGTAAAGTGAGGTGTTACTTTTAGTTTTTCAATCAAGAAGTTTTTTTATTTTAAAATGGTGCCAGTGAGTACTATTTTCCTCAGGGAGAAATCGTCAGTCTGGATTCCCAAGAGGAATGGAGACATGTTATTTTCTGCCCTGATGTTGATGACCTTAGCAAGCATTATCTAAGATCCATGATGGTTCCCACAGCGCAGCTGAAGGTAGTGTAAAAGAAATCTTCAGTGTGGAGACTGGTGTCTTGCTGCAAGCAGCTTTGAGGTATGTTCAGTGTTTTGTTTTCTGGGGAGACTTGATACAGCAGAACATACTGACATTGTCCCTATAAGGGGAAGGGTAAGCAGTTTACACAGAAGGATTTGGTGTACCTGGGGCCCCTATATGTATAAAGATTTCTATATGCTGATTGCCAAAGTATAAAAATTATTTGACTTAGACAAGGGCTGGACGCGGGGAGCTACGGTTTGAATGTTACATTCTGATGGAGAAGTGTACATGGGCACAGTGTGTTACGATGTTTTGTTGTGTGTATAGAGGGCACTTGACTAACTTTTTTATGGCGACATGTTTGGTCTATACTGCGACCCATGTGGGTTTTGTTCAGTTTAGTATTACGCCCGCGGTGGGCGGGGCCTATTTTCGCACGCTTAGGACGCGCTCATTCATCCGGATCGCATTGAGAGGCAGCATCTGGGGCTCCGGTGGGGCCTATTCTGTATCAGCCTTAGAAGGGTTTTTAGGGCTATCTGACTACAGCGGTATTGTACGGGGGCAGGTAGGCGCCACAGCAGAGCTGTGGAGTGGTGCAGGAGGCCAATTTCAGCTAATAAATAAATAACTGTTTACAATATATATTTTTTTGTGTATCTCATATTGTAGCAAGTGGATGCAATACAGATAGAGCTTTTTGGGCACAGTAAATTAATTATATTGCCACAAATACGTTTTTTTGAACATATCAGAAAAATAGTTGCGCTTTTAAAATTTAAAGGCGCAGTACAGTTTTTGTTTCATTATCATTTTTCCTCTAATTTGAACTAATAGATCAATATTTAAGCAAAGAACAACTATTGTTTTTATTGCTAGTCTGTCTAACATGTCTGACACTGAGGAGGAAACTCCTTGTTGTATGTGTTTAGATGCCACTGTGGAACCCCCTCTAACTTTTTGTCCCTCGTGTACTGAGAGGGCCTTACACTGTAAAGCACAGATTTTATGTAAAGAAAATGTGTCTAAAGATGATTCTCAGTCTGAGGAGAATCAGGGTATACCGCTAACTTCTCCCCAAGCGTCACAACCTCTAACGCCCACCCAAGCGACGCCTGGTTCCTCAACCACGTCTAATTCCTTTACTCTGCAGGATATGGCTGCAGTTATGTCAACTACCCTTACAGAGGTAATAGCTAAGTTGCCAGTGCTACAGGGTAAACGCAGTAGGACAGAAGTCAATGTGAATACTGAGTCCTCTAATGCTTTATTAGCTATTTCCGATGTACCCTCACAGGGATCTGATTAGGGGGTCAGGGAACTTTTGTCTGAGGGGGAACTTTCCGATTCGGGAAGTGCGTTGCCTCAGACAGATTCGGACGTCATGTCCTTTAGATTTAAGCTGGAACACCTCCGCCTGTTACTTCGGGAGGTTTTAGCGATTCTGGATGACTGTGATTCTATTGAGGTACCACCAGAGAAATTGTGTAAAATGGACAAATACTTAGAGGTACCTGCTTACACTGATGTTTTTCCGGTTCCTAAGAGAATTTCAAAGATTATCAAAAGGGAATGGGACAGACCGGGCATACCGTTCTCACCTTCTCCTAATTTTAAGAAAATGTATCCCATATCTGACACTGCACTGTCAGGGACTCTTGGCAGACAGTCCCTAAGGTGGAGGGAGCTATATCTACCCTGGCTAAGCGTACAACTATTCCTATTAAGGACAGCTGTGCTTTCAAAGACCCTATGGATAAGAAATTGGAGGGTCTTCTAAAAAAGTTATTTATTCATCAGGGTTTCCTTTTACAACCGACAGCCTGTATTGTACCAGTTACCACTGTGGCGGCTTTCTGGTTTGATGCCCTAGAAGAGTCTCTTAAGACTGAGACTCCTTTAGAGGATATTTTAGATAGAATTAAGACTCTCAAGCTGGCTAATTCTTTTATCACAGATGCCGCCTTTCAAATTGCTAAGTTGGCGGCTAAGAATGCAGAATTTACCATTTCAGCGCGTAGAGCATTATGGTTAAAATCTTGGTCTGCTGATGTGTCATCTAAGTCAAAGCTTTTGGCTATTCCTTTCAAGGGTAAGACCCTATTTGGGCCTGACTTGAAGGAAATCATTTCTGACATTACTGGAGTTAAGGGTCATCTCCTACCTCAGGATAAGACTGTTAAATTAAGGGGTAAACAGAATAATTTTCATTCCTTTCGGAACTTTAAAGGAGTACCCTCTTCTTCCACAAAACAGGAAGGGAATTTTGCTCAGGCCAAGTCCGTCTGGAGACCCAACCAGGCTTGGAACAAGGGTAAACAACCCAAGAAGCCCGCTGCTACTACCAAGACAGCATGAAGGGACGGCCCCCAATCCGGGACCGGATCTAGTAGGGGGCAGACTTTCTCTCTTTGCCCAGGCTTGGGCAAGAGATGTTCAGGACCCCTGGGCACTGGAAATCGTGACCCACGGGTATCAACTGGAATTCAAAAATTTTCTCCCAAGAGGGAGATTTCTTCTTTCACGATTGTCTGTAGACCAGATAAAAAAAAGAGGCGTTCTTACGTTGTGTAAAAGACCTCTCTACTATGGGAGCAATTCGTCCCGTTCCAAGACTAGAACAGGGGCAGGGGTTTTACTCAAATCTTTTTGTGGTTGCCAAAAAAGAGGGAACGTTCAGACCCATTTTAGATCTCAAGAGTCTAAACAAGTTTCTCAGAGTCCCATCTTTCAAGATGGAGACTATTCGAACAATTTTACCAATGATCCAGGATGGTCAATATATGACTACCTTGGACTTGAAGGATGCATACCTTCATATTCCTATCCACAAGGATCATCATCAGTACCTAAGGTTTGCCTTCCTGGACAAACATTTTCAGTTTGTGGCTCTTCCCTTCGGGTTGGCCACAGCACCCAGGATCTTCACGAAGGTTCTAGGGTTCCTCCTGGCGGTTCTCAGGCCGCGGGGCATAGCAGTGGCACCTTATCTGGATGATATTCTGATTCAGGCGTCGACTTATCATCGAACAAAATCTCATACAGACACAGTGTTGTCCTTTCTGAGAACTCACAGATGGAAGGTGAATCTAGAAAAAAGTTCACTAATTCCACAGACAATGGTTCCCTTCTTGGGAACTCTGATAGATTCTATAGCCATGAGAATTTTTCTGACGGAGGTCAGTAAGTCAAAGATTCTAAATACATGCCGAGCCCTTCAGTCCAATCCTCGGCCATCAGTGGCTCAGTGCACGGAGGTAATTGGATTGATGGTGGCGGCAATGGACATCATTCCGTTTGCTCGATTTCATCTCAGACCACTGCAACTGTGCATGCTCGGACAGTGGAATGGGGATTATGCAAATTTATCTCCTCAGATAAATCTGGACCAGGGATCCAAAGCTTCTTAAGAAGCTGGAGCTTCCTTCCGTCTGCTTCCCGCCCTCCTACTCCGTGGGAATCTATCTGGCAAGGAGGGCGTAGACTTGTCAGGCCACTGTCGAGACATTATGCTCTTCTGGACGGCACCTCCCCACCTACTTTGGCTTCGCATCTTCTAAGATGGGACTCCCTTCTATGCATTGAAATTTCTATTGACTCTTGGCAAAGAGCCATCCAGCTGACTAAGAAGACTCTACATTGTGTAACGATGTTTGAGACATGCTACAAAGTTCTCTCACATTGGTACTATGTTCCTACCCGCTTGTCTAAAATGTTCCCAGGAACGTCTCCACTATGTTGGAGAGGCTGTGGCCTCCATGGTAGTTTGCTACATATATGGTGGGAGTGTCCCATCATTAGACCCCTGTGGGAAAGAGGAATACGTACCCTTGCTAATTACGGCTTTAGAGTCTCTGCTGGTCCAGCGCTTGCCCTTCTCCATCTAGGTCTTCACGCCCTTCCCAGGCACCAGAGTCTCTTTGGCGTCTATCTTTTGGCCTCGATTAAAACTAATATAGCCCGGGCTTGGAAAAGAGATGCTCCTCCTAGCTGGCAGGATATTATCCACACAATGGCCTATCTGTACACTATGGAAAAGGCGATATACTTTGATCTGAACAAATCTGACCTGTTTGAAATGGCTTGGGCTGATTGGAAGAACAACCACGATACTTTGTGGCACCCACAAGTCTTGGCGAATCACGCCCAAACTGACAGTTAACGACCTGACTATTCTCCTTGATGGATAGCGTGAGCTGTTACCTAGAAGTACTGACTGTAACATACCCCCCCACCCCACACATATGTGCCCACACATATGTGCCCTCCCCCCCCTACCTTCCCCCCCCCACCTTCCCCCCCCCCATTCTTTTGTCTACACTCGGAATATCTAAGCTGAAGTGCTCTACTGTATTACCACAGATCCACTCACCCGTGCGAGAAATAACTTCTACATTGTCTCTATACAGGGTGAGGCCAACTTGATGTATTTGAATCCGAATGGATTTCTCCTGTTTGTTTATTTCAGTTGTTTTCCTTTTCAAATGTGCAGAATTTTCTGTGTAGGGTCAGATGACCCATTATCCTATTTATTTATAATGTTGAAAAAGGGGTCCTGCGAGTCCCCAATTGTTATGGATTTGCAAAATCTTGAATAAAAATAATATTTAAAAAAAAAAAAAAATCTGGACCAGGAGACCAGAGACTCTCTTCTTTGGTGGTTGTCGCCGGATCATCTGTCCCAAGGGACGTGTTTCCGTTTCGTGGGTGATAGTGACAACGGACGCCAATCTACTAGGCTAGGGTACAGTCTGGAATTCCCTGAAGGCTCAGGGTGTATGGACTCAGGTGGAGTCTCTACTTCCAATCAATATTCTGGAATTGAGAGCAATATTCAATGCGCTTCAGGCGTGGCCTCAGTTGGCTTCGGCCAAATTCATCAGATTCCAGTCGGAAAACATCACGACTGTGGCTTACATCAATCATCAGGGAGGAAAGAGGAGTTCCTTAGCGATGACAGAAGTATCCAAGATAATTCGATGGGCGGAGGCCCACTCTTGTTATCTGTCAGCAATCTAAATCCCAGAAGTGGACAACTGGGAAGCAGACTTTTTAAGCCGACAGGCATTTCATCCGGGGGAGTGGGAACTCCATCTGGAGGTCTTTGCCTCACTGATTCTCCGATGAGGCAGTCCGGAATTGGATCTGATGGCATCTCGACAGAATGCCAAGCTCCCAAGATACGGATCCAGGTCGAGGGATCCTCAGGCCGAACTGATAGATGCCGTGGCAGTGCCTTGGTCGTTCAACTTAGCTTATGTGTTTCCACAGTTTCCTCTCCTTCCCCGGGTGATTGCTCAGATCAAACAGGAGAGAGCTTCAGTAATTCTAATCGCGCCTGCGTGGCCACGCAGGACTTGGTATGCAGATCTAGTGGACATGTCCTCTCTGCCTTCGTGGAAACTTCAAGTGAGACAGGACCTTCTCATTCAAGGTCCTTTCCAACATCCAAATCTAATTTCTCTGCAGCTGACTGCTTGGAGATTGAACGCTTGATTTTATCTAAGCGGGGGTTCTCTGATTCGGTCATCGATACTTTGATTCAGTCACGTAAGCCTGTCACTAGAAAGATCTATCATAAGATATAGCGTAAATATCTTTTTTGGTGTGAATCCAATGGCTACTCATGGAGTAAAGTTAGGATTCCCAGGATTCTGTCTTTTCTCCAAGAGGGATTGGAGAAAGGGTTATCAACGAGTTCCTTAAAGGGACAAATTTCTGCTTTGTCAATTTTGCTACACAAACGTTTGGCAGATGTTCCAGACATTCAGTCTTTTTGCCAGGCTCTAACCAGAATTAAGCCTGTGTTTAGACCAATTGCTCCACCCTGGAGGTTGAATTTAGTTCTTAATATTCTTCAAGGGGTTCCGTTTGAACCCATGCATTCCATAGATATTAAACTGTTATCTTGGAAAGTTTTGCTTTTGGTTGCTATTTCTTCTGCTCGTAGAGTTTCTGAGCTTTCAGCATTACAATATGATTTGCCTTATCTTATCTTCCATTCTGATAAGGTGGTTTTACGTACCAAACCTGGTTTCCTTCCTAAGGTTGTTTCTAATAAGAATATTAATCAGGAAATTGTTGTTCCTTCATTATGTCCTAACCCTTCTTCTAAGAAGGAGCGTATGTTGCATAACCTGGACGTGGTCCGTGCCCTGAAGTTTTACTTGCAGGCGACTAAGGATTTCCGTCAATCATCTTCATTATTCATTGTTTTTTCTGGAAAGCGTAGGGGTCAGAAAGCTACGGCTACCTCTCTTTCTTTTTGGCTGAAGAGTATCATCCATCTGGCATATGAGACTGCTAGACAGCAGCCTCCTGAAAGAATTACGGCTCATTCTACTAGGGCTGTGGCTTCCTCATGGGCTTTTAAAAACGATGCTTCTGTTGAACAGATTTGCAAGGCTGCAACTTGGTCGTCTCTTCACACTTTTTCCAAATTTTCTGAATTTGATACTTTTGCTTCTTCTGAGGCTGGTTTTGGGAGAAAGGTTCTTCAAGCAGTGGTGCCTTCCGTTTAGGTTTCTGTCTTGTCCCTCCCTTTCATCCGTGTCCTATAGCTTTGGTATTGTATCCCATAAGTAAGGATGAAATCCGTGGACTCGTCATATCTTGTAGAAGAAAAGGAAATTTATGCTTACCTGATAAATTTATTTCTTCTACGATATGACGAATCCACGGCCCATCCTGTCATGTTTAAGACAGGTTTCGATTATATTATATATTTTTTATAAACTTCAGTCACCTCTGTACCTTTGGCTTTTCCTTTCTCTTCCTAACTTCGGTCGAATGACTGGAGGTGGAGGGAAGGGAGGAGCTATATATACAGCTCTGCTGTGGTGCTCTTTGTCACTTCCTGTTAGCAGGAGGATAAATCCCATAAGTAAGGATGAAATCCGTGGACTCGTCATATCGTAGAAGAAATAAATTTATCAGGTAAGCATAAATTTCCTTTTTTCATCTCCGTGAGCTCAATGACGGTTTGCAGGGTTTCTGAGTTTCATGGAAGCAGATAGCGGTTGTGATAGCTTGTAACAGCTCCTTGTCTTAGTGCTTTCACAGTCAGGTAGGCTTCCAGTAGTGTGTCTGCTCCATTGGTATCTGGGCCCGGTGGCTCCCCATAGGTGCGCTCAGCATGTCCTTCTCTGTGTCCCAGTGTAGCCAAGTGGGGCCAGCTGTCCGGTTCTCTTCACTGTTTTGGAGGGCTATTAGCATCCGGGACCGGTCTATATAGGGATCGCTGCAGCAATCCTTCAATTGTGACTTGGACGCCATGTTGCTTCTTCGTGGCATGTGGGTCTGAGGTAGGGTTGTAATCGTTATTGTGGTCATTAGGTAGGAAATGCTGCTCCGCTCTGATATAAGGCACCTTAAGAGGATTTGGTACGTTTGTTGTCTGCAGTTGCTCTACCTGTTCCTTGCAGCTGCAGGAGTCAGAGTGAAATGCCTGTTTTATTACATTGCAGAGGCGGATTCTGTGTTCCTCTAAAATTGAGATAATTTCAGCCAAATAGATCTGATTATTCTCCATTGCTTAGTTAGTATTGTAGAGGTATGTCAAAAGTCCTGGCAGTGACTATGCACTGTGTACCTGACTTACAATATACCGGGGGGTATTGAAGGCCTCTCACTAAGGAAACTGTCCTAGGCCTCAACGCTCCAGGTCGGTTGGCAGAGGTGGTATTCCCAATAATGTGGTATAAATCAAAACAGCTTAATTTGCAGGCTTTAGCTATTGGGTTGTAGTAGCTGGATAGTCTTCTTAATCACTGATAAGAGACAGATTATCTGTGATCCACACAGAGCAACCAATATTGCTACCATTCAAGGTGCTGCCCAGAGACACGCCCCCCTTCCAACTTTTATGCTAACCCTATAAAGAAAACCAGGGTTGGTTACTCTGCTTTTCTTTCTCTTCAGGTCCCTGTCAGAGGTCGTCTGAGTCTGTCATACCTGAGAAGCTGTTCCTGCCTTGCATATGAGCGCCACAGGTAAGTGCTCTTTCCCTTCTAGGTGAGAAGGCTGTGGCACTTTGGGGGTTAAAATCCTTTTTGGTGGCGTCATGGGACAAAGTTAAAATATCTCTTCAAATTGGGGATATAATTTTGAACATTATATCAGGGCATTGAGCTGCAAACATTTGGGAAAATGTTGGGTTTCCTAAAAAATCCTGTGCAAGGGCTCAGTAGTTGGTGACCCAAATAGCACCTGATTTCCCGCCTAAGGGACTATATATATCCTAGGATCAGGATATCTCTGCACTTAGAGTAGTGTGGGATCCTGCATACGGCAAGTTCGGTAAGGTGTTTGAATACTTAGCCTCAGAGTAAGCCCCTTTTTTAGTGGAGGGTATCTTTTGCGGGGTCCCTGCTAAACTTTTTCAACTTTTATTTGTCAACCGGAGTGGACTGTGTTGCTCTTAATGGAGTATCTGGCTATGGATCCTACTATGTATTTGCTCTTTTTATGTTAGAGCAAGAGGCCCCTGTTGTGTATTTCGTCGATCATTGGTGGAGCCATTTTTTGTGTGGGTAAATATTCCTCGCTTCCCGCCACAAGTAGTTTTGCCATGGGCATTCTTGCATGGTCTGTCAAGTAGACAGTCTACTTTCTGTGGGGGCTGTGTTGGAGTATTAACTCAGTATAGAGTCTTAGGCAGATCAGAATGGCGCCAAGAATTTGTTTATAGGCTTCTGTGATATTCAGTTTAGCTGGAGCGGCAGCGTGACATGGTAGTCACGGAGCTCCAAAATCTCTATCCATAAAGGGAAGAGTCTGCGCTCCGCTCCACTGTAGTTTGAGCAAGACTTTCAGCCTGGGTACATTTGATTAATCTAAGGGCGTTAATCCTACCGATTAGGACATTCATTTCGACAGCGAGTGGGTTAAAAGATTCCCGCCGCAGACCCGGCTTTTTTTGGCGCGCTTGTGTTTAACTTATGTTATAGGAGTCTCAGCTTAGATATTTCCCCGCAGCACAACGCTATAATGCCATCAAATTTATTTAAAGGGTTTAGCGGCATGCTCTCACGCAGTGCAGAGTGTTTTTGTGTAAACTATTATGGGGTGCAGGAAGCTTTTAATATTAAAGACTTTTACTTGATGTGTTCTGTGATGCAACTCCAGAGCTGTACAGAAAGTTTACAACATACAAGCCTTTCCTGCTTTATTGTAAGTTTGTGTAATGCATTTCCACGCCATATCAGGGTAGCTCTTAGTAAGTCAGAGAGCTTTTTTGATCGAGGATGAATCTGCCATTTTACTTTGGCAGTCTTTAAAAAAAATAAAAAAATAAAAGATATTATTTTGTGCGATTTATTGGTGTTGTATGCCACCTTGTGGCGCTTTACACTGTACCAATTTCTTTTACTGCTTCTATATTCAGTAATACAGGTTTACAGCTATCAAGACCATTCCTAGGGTTCTGTATGAGAACGGTAATATTTTGTATAGGCTGATGCTAAGTTTCATGGCTGCAGATTCTGTCTCATATGTATATACAGTCAGAGGCGTAACTAGAAACCATAGGGCCCAGGTGCAAGAATCTAAGAAGCCCCCCCCCCCTCCAAAAAAATTTGAATTTCATACATATCTTTTTTTTTTAACATTTAACACAGAAAAAAAATGTGAATCAGATCACATGTCTGCAAAAGGAGGTACCCTGTGCCCACAGTCTGTGAGATGGTCTGACCCCCTATTACTGTATATAGTGACACTGTTTAACCCACCAGTACTGTATATAGTGAGTCAGTGACACAGTCTGTAATCTGCCAGTGAGATGGCTGGCCTGACCCTACCCGCCCCAGTACTTTATAAAGTGACCACAGTAGTCCGTGACATGGTCCAGCCCCCCCCCGTACTGTATATAGTGTACTGTATAGTGACACTGTTTACCCCCCGCCCCCCCATGCTGTAGTAACAAGGTCTGTAATTTGCTGGTTCCACATACTTACATACACACACAGTCACATACATACACATAAACATGGGTAAACAGAAACACTAACCCCTATAGTCAGAGAGACACTAGCGAAGCATCAAGTCACACTCACATGATATCAGTGCAGGCAGTGGCAGGTCAACATTTTTTTTTAAGCTGGGCCCCCACCCTCGGGGGCCCGTAGTTCCGCCCCTGTGTACAGTATTTAAATATTTGAATTTTTCTCTTGAGGTAATTTTTATTAAAGGGACACTCAATCAAAATTAAACTTTCATTATTCAGATAGAGCATGCCATTTTAAACAACTTTCCAATTTACTTCCATTAACAAAATGTGCACAGTCTTTATATTTAAACTTTTTGAGTCACCAGCTCCTACTGAGCATGTGCAAGAATAAGTGTGTATGCATTTGTGAATGGCTGATGGCTATCACAGGGTACGTGTATGCATTTGTGATTGGCTGATGGCTGTAACATGGTACGTGTATGCATTTGTGATTGGCTAATGGCTGTCACATGGTACAGGGGGAGTGGAAAAAGACATAACTTTTAAAATTTTCAGAAAAAATCTACTCATTTGAAGTTCAGACTAAGTGCTATTGCATTGTCTTGTTATCTTGCATTTGTTGATTATGCAAATCTACTGTGTTGACTGGTCCTTTAAGGTTTGTGACAGGTATTGTTTCATGTTCCATACCATATTCTTAGTGTTCTTTGGACACTAATATAATTTCATGTTTTCATATTTTATTGAGGGATAAAGGCTAATGTCTGTGACATTTTTTTGTCCCAGGTGACATATATATATATATATATATATATATATATATATATATATATATATATATATATATATATATATATATATATATATATATATATATATATCTTAGGTGCTCCAACACCTATAGGTTTATTTTTATGTTACCCTTCTTGGTCTATTTGGACACTATTTTATAATCTCTTTCTTATTTTGTCCAATGTTTTATGTGTATGTATATATATATATATATATATATATATATATATATATATATATATATAAATGGTCTCTTGTCCACAGATGTATTTAGAAAACAGACAGACAGGAATAATCTTTCTGGCATTTACCAGTTTTCATCCTCCACAAACGATTAGGAGCCTTCCTTTCAGCCAACTTTTGAGAGCCAAGAGGATCATCAATGATGAGACACGGTTGAATGATCAATTTATCAATTTCTTTTCTAGGTGAAAGCAGGGGCTATCCACTAGATTTATTGGAGACACAAAAACTTAAAGTGGACCTCATTCCTCAGGAACAATTAATCAAGGAACAAGATAAAAAGAAAACACTTAAAGGACCAGTCAACACAGTAGATTTGCATAATCAACAAATGCAAGATAACACAACAATACAATAGCACTTAGTCTGAACTTCAAATGAGTAGTAGATTTTTTTTCTGACAATTTTAAAAGTTATGCTTTTTCCACTCCCCCTGTACCATGTGACAGCCATCAGCCAATCACAAATGCATACATGTACCATGTGACAGCCAACAGCCATTCACAAATGCATACACATGCTCAGTAGGAGCTGGTGACTCAAAACGTTTAAATATAAAAAGACTGTGCACATTTTATTAATGGAAGTAAAATGGAAAGTTGTTTAAAATGGCATGCTCTGTCTGAATAATGAAAGTTTAATTTTGATTGAGTGTCCCTTTAATGATAGGATTCCATTTGTGGTACCATATGGATACCACATTCAGCCTTTGAAGAAAGTGTTTAAAAAACACTGATCTTTGTTATCTGAGGACAGGATTCTAGCTAACACCTTTAAAGACTTTCCCCTTTTTTCATATAAAAGAAATCCTAACTTAAGAGATACTTTAGTTAAGGCTGATGTGGGCCCTTGTCAGAGTAAAGTGGTTAGTAGCGAAGTACCTAATGGTACCTTCCCGTGCAATAACTGTGCACAGTGCAATTCAATCCAATCCGGAGATACTGTTACCCATCCAAGATCCGGTAAACGTCTTTCTATTAAAGGCCATTACACTTGTGAATCACAATTTGTCGTTTACGTAATCAAATGTCCGTGTGGTCTGGCCTATGTTGGCGAGACCACCAAAGCTATAAAAGAAAGGATTAAACAACACAAAACAGCCATAGATAAATTGGATTCCTCGGCCACTCTAGCTCACCATTGTACACTGTTGGGACATAATAAAAGTCAGTTAAAATTCCAGGTTGTAGATGGTGTAGGTCCTTTGAGCAGAGGTGGGAACAGACAGAAATTGTTATTTGAGAAGGAAGCACTTTGGATCCAGAAATTGGATTCCATGTACCCCTATGGCTTACATAGGGAAATCACTTGGGGTACGTTTATCTAGTTGCTGGGTCTCGTCCACAGATCTTACTCCAGAATTAGGTTGATTCGGTTATCGAGTCGAGTTTATTCTGGTTCCTTTTTTTTATATGAAATGATCTAATTACTGTGATTATAATTTTTGAAAAAATTTCCCTATATCATTTTTTACGCTTTACTCTATATTTTTAATTTTTCTTTGCCTTATTGTTGTTAGTAGCTGGATTGCTACCTTTGGGGCGCATGTTTTGAGTCCTTTTCAGAGTTAAAAATAGGTAACCATTACAAATTATTTTTTTTGCCATTTAGATAATTGCCTTATTGTAATATCTCAATGATGTCGCCATAACCTATATTTATTTATATTGTTCACTTTTTGTTCTAGATAATACTTTACCACATTAGGGGTTTAGCTACGTTTGATTAATTACATTGTTAACATTTATGCATTGCATTTTTTGTTGTATGTATCCGCTTTTGAATATGTTACATTCATCTGTGCTACTCTGAGGCTGTGATGCGGAGTAGGCGTTATTCTACTAGCCTTAAAAGAAGGAGGCTTTCTTGGAGTGACAGCCCAAGTTGAAGGGCGGAGCCCGAAACGTGCATCGCTTGTTGTGATGCCAGATGCCAGACTGAAGCCGATGCAAGTGGGCTTGTTTGAAACTACCTGTGGGAGTACTGTATTCTTAGTGCCTTAACTTCTCATCACCGTGTTGTTGTAATGCACACTTGTCTGGAAATCCATCAGTGGGACTGCTGCAAAGTAACCCCCTATTCTGGACGGATTGGGTGAGATCGCTCACTGAGCGTAATTGAAGTGCATTCCCTGTGTTCCACTTGCGGACTTTGGTCCTGGAGTGCCGGTGCTGTCTAATCCTTTTACCACACACATTTCATCATCTAGAGGATTGTTTTACCTCTACATCACCAGTATTCTTTTGGTTTAAGGCAAATGCATGACAGGAACTGCCAATTCACAAGCTTACACTTCTCTACTTATCACGCTGCTATGGGCAAGAATTATATTGCATGAATTACTTCTTTACTTTCAAGTTGCTATAAATTGCGACATAGCATGTTGATATATATGCATGAACTGCTTCACATTACCGCTTGCATCCAACTTTGCTAGAGCTTTTGCTTTGCTTATAAGCTTATACATTCCAGCACAGTCTGGACTGACTCCAAATAATTTTTTTGCTAACTGGGGACGCCCAGTAGATCTTTTGTTTTATGTTTTGTATGTATCTATGTCCGATTATGTATCAGATTTAGGGATTTCTTTGTTACTTTTTCATTAAATTGCTTATATATGTTTTGATGCAACACTTTTGTGTCATTAGTTTGCTTCCATATTCTACTTAGATTATTAGTGCGGAGACACTTATTTGTATATATATATATATATATATATATATATATATATATATATATATATATATATATATATATATATATATATAAATAAAATCTTTTTCTTGGGCTATCTTAATCTTTCTCTTGTTGAGGAGATTTTATCCTTGTATTGCCCTAGGTCGGAGATTTTGCTTTCTTAAAAAAAAAAGGAAATGCCTTCTGGTGACAAAGGAGCAGGCTGAGAATCAGGAGTCCCAGGTTAAAATATGGGCCTAGCTGTGAGAACAATTTCTGTGTGAAAACAATACTCTACTTTTTTCTTATCTTTTCAGATAGGATTCCATAATATTTCCCATACGAGAGGGTATTATGCCTAGGACTATTACCTCTTGTCCTATTCCAACTCTAATTTTTTTTATTCAGTAGCTTACAATTCTCTTTTAGAGTTGTGTCAACTAGTAGTCATGGTGGTTTCATCATCTTGCATATATATGATTGATCCCAAGGAAGGGTGATTTTTCAATCTGTTTGGGATCTGAACTGCCTTCAACAGATTTCTCAAGGTTCCGTCCTTTAAGATGGAGAATATTCGTTTTATTCTCCCTTTTGGTTCAGGAGGGTCAGTTCATGCCTTCCATCAGCTTGAAGGACGCCTACCATCATGTTCGTATCCTAATGGATCATTTTCTTTTTCTACGGTTTGCCTTCTAGGACAAAATCTTCCATTTTGTAGCCTTACCTTTTGGCCTAGCCACTGTTCCCCAAATCTTTACGAAGGTTCTAGGAGTTCTTTTGGAAGTAGCCAGATTTCAAGGAATTGAGGTGGCGCCATGACTGGACTATATGTTGGTTCAGGCACCATCTTTTCATTTATCTTGGGAGATTGAGACTACAGATGCCAGCCTTTTCTGGCTGGAGAACAATTTGGGGTTCCTTAAGAGCTCAGGGAATTTGGATTCAGACGGAGTCTGCCCTCCCAATAAATATCCTAGAGTTGGGAGCCATCTTCAATGCACTGATAGCTTAGCATCAACTGAGTTTGGTCCGATTTATCAGATTTGATCGGACAACATCTCCTTCGGTGGTGTATATCAACCACCAGGGAGGGACTCTGAGTTCCTTAGCAATGAAGGAGGTGAATCGCATTTTTCAGTGGGCAGAGATTTGCAATTGTCTCATTTCTGCCATCCATATCCCAGGTGTGGACAACTGAGAGGCGGATTATCTGAGCAGGCATACGTTTCACCCAGGGCTAAACACCAGGCTTCCAAAATACAGATCAAAGGATCCGCAAGCAACTCTGGTGGATGCTCTAGCGGTTCCATGGGACTTAGGTCTAATTTACCTGTTTCCTCCATTTGCCCTCCTTCCTCGGGTGATAGCCATTTTTATTCTCTAGTTATGTAGTGAGAAATGCATATTACATATTCTAAACACAGGACTATTGATTTTTACTGTTTGCACATAGTCAAATATCCTTTAACTCTCTTCTAGGTTAATGCAACCTGTTATACCTTGGTTTGGTCAACATGTTGTGCAATCATTTACATTACATACCCTTACCTTATTATAATAAGCTAAGCTTAGATTGTAACCCTCTGTTTGGCCACCATGTCTGGTTGTGGATTTTATTTTTAAAGAAATAGTCTAGTCAAAATTAAACTTCCATGATTTAGATAGAGCATGCAAATTAAAGCAACTTTCTAATTTACTCCTATTATCAAATTTTCTTTGTTCTCTTGGTATCTTTATTTGAATTTAAGCTTAGGAGCCGGGCCATTTTTGGTTCAGCACCTGGGTAGCGCTTGCTGATTGGTGGCTACATTTAGACACCAATCAGAACGTGCTTCCCAGGTGCTGAACAAATATATATACCTATGCCTGAATAAACCACTTGGTTGAAATTGATCCAGCAGTCTTCAATCCTTTGTTGTTCTTGTATATATATATATATATATATATATATATATATATATATATATATATATATATATATATATATATATATATATATATATATATATATATATATATATATATATATACACATAATAGTAGTGAAAATAAATATTAAATAAAAGCTGCTACTTTACTCCTGAGATTAAAAGGACTTCTTCCACCAAAAGACTTTGTTTGAGACAGTGATAAAAAGAATAATCTGATCATTTGATTTGAATCACGACACCGGCAAAATTCCAATTGGTCTGGAGTGATGACGCAACCATTCCTGCACGTGACCGCACATCAAGGTGAACCTGATTGAGGACCACACATTAAATACTAATTGTTTGAACGCTGCTATAATTCTTGATGCGGATTGGTGTAATTATGTACATGGTCAGCAATGACAAATGCAAATAAGAAAATGATTTATTATAATTATATGCATTAAGATCGATCAGCCATATTTTCTGGCTTTAGATTGTAAGCTATTTGCTCTGATGGGACTTATTTTTATAAGATTATCTAATAGTTGAACCACAGTTTGGTTAGAGATAATAAATGAGGCTTTAAATCACGATATCCTATGAAAGCAAATGGATAGGCCGTCCTGATATAAACCGCATTGAGAACACCTGTAGTAGGTGTGTCAAAAGGCAGGACAGGAACCGTATATAAATTAATGTTATGTTGCTAGAACATTACATCTTATTCGACACAATTTTATTTTCTCTTGAGAAAGGCATATTTGTTGTTTTTAATAATTTAAGCTGAATCTTTATCAAAGGCTCACCAATGATTTTAAGTTATTTCGAGAATAAAGGCCGTTTACCTCAAACTATTATGTGAGTATATTGCATTGTTTTTCTCCAGTGTATGACGTTACTGCCATTTTTGGTTTATTATCTCTTGGAGGTTGACAAAGCCTGACTTGACCAGTTGAAACCAAGCCTGTATATTAGAATTTGTCTACTTAGATTAGAGAGAGCTGAATAACTAACCTGCTATTTGTGTCAGAAGTCTGCTTTATTATATTTACTAAAGGAAACTTTGCTAAGAGTTATTAAACTTCTTTGACCTATCAAAGAATGTCTGTATCAATGTGTGTGTAATTTTGTGTGGGTTTCTATTAAAAATCTACGGCCTAGATTTGGAGTTTGGCGGTAAAAGGGCTGTTAACGCTCTGCTGGCTTTTTTCTGGCCGCACCATAAAATTAACTCTGGTATCGAGAGTTCAAACAAATGCTGCGTTAGGCTCCAAAAAAGGAGCGTAGAGCATTTTTACCGCAAATGCAACTCTCGATACCAGCGGTGCTTACGGACGCGGCCAGCCTCAAAAACGTGCTCGTGCACGATATCCCCATAGGAAACAATGGGACAGTTTGAGCTGAAAAAAAACCTAACACCTGCAAAAAAGCAGCGTTCAGCTCTTAACGCAGCCCCATTGTTTCCTATGGGGAAACACTTCCTACGTCTGCACCTAACACCCTAACATGTACCCCGAGTCTAAACACCCCTAACCTTACACTTATTAACCCCTAATCTGCCGCCCCCGCTATCGCTGACACCTCCATATTTTTTTTAACCCCTAATCTGCCGCTCCGTAAACCGCCGCAACCTACGTTATCCCTATGTACCCCTAATCTGCTGCCCTAACATCGCCGACCCCTATATTATATTTATTAACCCCTAATCTGCCCCCCTCAACGTCGCCGACACCTGCCTACACTTATTAACCCCTAATCTGCCCCCCACAACGTCGCCTCCACCTGCCTACACTTATTAACCCCTAATCTGCCGAGCGGACCTGAGCGCTACTATAATAAAGTTATTAACCCCTAATCCGCCTCACTAACCCTATCATAAATAGTATTAACCCCTAATCTGCCCTCCCTAACATCGCCGACACCTACCTTCAATTATTAACCTCTAATCTGACGACCGGAGCTCACCGCTATTCTAATAAATTGATTAACCCCTAAAGCTAAGTCTAACCCTAACACTAACACCCCCCTAACTTAAATATAATTTACATCTAACGAAATTAATTAACTCTTATTAAATAAATGATTCCTATTTAAAGCTAAATACTTACCTGTAAAATAAATCCTAATATAGCTACAATATAAATTATAATTATATTATAGCTATTTTAGGATTTATATTTATTTTACAGGCAACTTGGTATTTATTTTAACTAGGTACAATAGCTATTAAATAGTTAAGAACTATTTAATAGCTACCTAGTTAAAATAATAACAAATTTACCTGTAAAATAAATCCTAACCTAAGATATAATTAAACCTAACACTACCCTATCAATAAAATAATTAAATAAACTACCTACAATTACCTACAATTAACCTAACACTACACTATCAATAAATTAATTAAGCACAATTGCTACAAATAAATACAATTAAATAAACTAGCTAAAGTACAAAAAATAAAAAAGAACTAAGTTACAAAAAATAAAAAAATATTTACAAACATAAGAAAAATATTACAACAATTTTAAACTAATTACACCTACTCTAAGCCCCCTAATAAAATAACAAAGCCCCCCAAAATAAAAAATTCCCTACCCTATTCTAAATTAAAAAAGTTACAAGCTCTTTTACCTTACCAGCCCTGAACAGGGCCCTTTGCGGGGCATGCCCCAAGAATTTCAGCTCTTTTGCCTGTAAAAGAATAAATACAATACCCCCCCCCAACATTACAACCCACCACCCACATACCCCTAATCTAACCCAAACCCCCCTTAAATAAACCTAACACTAAGCCCCTGAAGATCTTCCTACCTTGTCTTCACCATACCAGGTTCACCGATCCGTCCTGGCTCCAACATCTTCATCCAACCCAAGCGGGGGTTGGCGATCCATCATCCGGTGCTGAAGAGGTCCAGAAGAGGCTCCAAAGTCTTCCTCCTATCCGGCAAGAAGAGGACATCCGGACCGGCAAACATCTTCTCCAAGCGGCATCTTCGATCTTCTTCCATCCGGTGCGGAGCGGGTCCATCTTGAAGCAGGCGACGCGGATCCATCCTCTTCTTCCGTTGTCTCCCGACGAATGACGGTTCCTTTAAGGGACGTCATCCAAGATGGCGTCCCTCGAATTCCGATTGGCTGATAGGATTCTATCAGCCAATCGGAATTAAGGTAGGAATTTTCTGATTGGCTGATGGAATCAGCCAATCAGAATCAAGTTCAATCCGATTGGCTGATCCAATCAGCCAATCAGATTGAGCTTGCATTCTATTGGCTGTTCCGATCAGCCAATAGAATGCGAGCTCAATCTGATTGGCTGATTGGATCAGCCAATCGGATTGAACTTGATTCTGATTGGCTGATTCCATCAGCCAATCAGAAAATTCCTACCTTAATTCCGATTGGCTGATAGAATCCTATCAGCCAATCGGAATTCGAGGGACGCCATCTTGGATGACGTCCCTTAAAGGAACCGTCATTCGTCGGGAGACAACGGAAGAAGAGGATGGATCCGCGTCGCCTGCTTCAAGATGGACCCGCTCCGCACCGGATGGAAGAAGATCGAAGATGCCGCTTGGAGAAGATGTTTGCCGGTCCGGATGTCCTCTTCTTGCCGGATAGGAGGAAGACTTTGGAGCCTCTTCTGGACCTCTTCAGCACCGGATGATGGATCGCCAACCCCCGCTTGGGTTGGATGAAGATGTTGGAGCCAGGACGGATCGGTGAACCTGGTATGGTGAAGACAAGGTAGGAAGATCTTCAGGGGCTTAGTGTTAGGTTTATTTAAGGGGGGTATTGTATTTATTCTTTTACAGGCAAAAGAGCTGAAATTCTTGGGGCATGCCCCGCAAAGGGCCCTGTTCAGGGCTGGTAAGGTAAAAGAGCTTGTAACTTTTTTAATTTAGAATAGGGTAGGGAATTTTTTATTTTGGGGGGCTTTGTTATTTTATTAGGGGGCTTAGAGTAGGTGTAATTAGTTTAAAATTGTTGTAATATTTTTCTTATGTTTGTAAATATTTTTTTATTTTTTGTAACTTAGTTCTTTTTTATTTTTTGTACTTTAGCTAGTTTATTTAATTGTATTTATTTGTAGCAATTGTGTTTAATTAATTTATTGATAGTGTAGTGTTAGGTTAATTGTAGGTAATTGTAGGTAGTTTATTTAATTATTTTATTGATAGGGTAGTGTTAGGTTTAATTATATCTTAGGTTAGGATTTATTTTACAGGTAAATTTGTTATTATTTTAACTAGGTAGCTATTAAATAGTTCTTAACTATTTAATAGCTATTGTACCTAGTTAAAATAAATACCAAGTTGCCTGTAAAATAAATATTAATCCTAAAATAGCTATAATATAATTATAATTTATATTGTAGCTATATTAGGATTTATTTTACAGGTAAGTATTTAGCTTTAAATAGGAATCATTTATTTAATAAGAGTTAATTAATTTCGTTAGATGTAAATTATATTTAAGTTAGGGGGGTGTTAGTGTTAGGGTTAGACTTAGCTTTAGGGGTTAATACATTTATTAGAATAGCGGTGAGCTCCGGTCGTCAGATTAGGGGTTAATAATTGAAGGTAGGTGTCGGCGATGTTAGGGAGGGCAGATTAGGGGTTAATACTATTTATGATAGGGTTAGTGAGGCGGATTAGGGGTTAATAACTTTATTATAGTAGCGCTCAGGTCCGCTCGGCAGATTAGGGGTTAATAAGTGTAGGCAGGTGGAGGCGACGTTGTGGGGGGCAGATTAGGGGTTAATAAGTGTAGGCAGGTGTCGGCGACGTTGAGGGGGGCAGATTAGGGGTTAATAAATATAATATAGGGGTCGGCGGTGTTAGGGGCAGCAGATTAGGGGTACATAAATATAACGTAGGTGGCGGCGTTTTGCGGTCGGAAGATTAGGGGTTAATTATTTTAAGTAGCTGGCGGCGACGTTGTGGGGGGCAGGTTAGGGGTTAATAAATGTAATACAGGGGTCGGCGGGGTTAGGGGCAGCAGATTAGGGGTACATAAGTATAACGTAGGTGGCGGTCGGCAGATTAGGGGTTAAAAATTTTAATCGAGTGGCGGCGATGTGGGGGGAGCTCGGTTTAGGGGTACATAGGTAGTTTATGGGTGTTAGTGTACTTTAGGGTACAGTAGTTAAGAGCTTTATGAACCGGCGTTAGCCAGAAAGCTCTTAACTCCTGCTATTTTCAGGCGGCTGGAATTTTGTCGTTAGAGCTCTAACGCTCACTTCAGAAACGACTCTAAATACCGGCGTTAGAAAGATCCCATTGAAAAGATAGGATACGCAAATGGCGTAGGGGGATCTGCGGTATGGAAAAGTCGCGGCTGAAAAGTGAGCGTTAGACCCTTTAATCACTGACTCCAAATACCAGCGGGCGGCCAAAACCAGCGTTAGGAGCCTCTAACGCTGGTTTTGACGGCTACCGCCGAACTCCAAATCTAGGCCTTAGTATCTAAAAAAGCCATATCATCTTTACTCCACGTTAGTTTAAATTTGATACATTTTGTCGCACTGTTTAAATCCTCCACAAAATCCAATAGGGATCCAACGTCACCCCTCCACACACCAAAGATATCAATATAGCACCATCAACAGAAATCTATAATTAGTATATACAAACTTTTCTTCAAAAGTATTCATAAAAATATTTATTTTATAAGATACGATGAGTCCACGGATTTCATCCTTACTTGTGGGATATCGCCTCCAGGTCAGCAGGAGGAGGCAAAGAGCACCATAGCAGAGCTGTATATATAGCTCCTCCCTTCCCTCCCACTCCAGTCATTCTCTTTGCCTGTGTTAGTGATAGGAAGAGGTAAAGTGAGGTGTTAGTTTAGATTCTTCAATCAAGAGTTTATTATTTTCAAAATGGTACCCGTGAGTGCTATTTTTATAGGGTGTAGCCATATTCCTTGTCAGCCTCTAGAGTAGAGCTACAGGTGGCTTTAAAGCAATGGGAACTAGTGGGACTAAGTTTTCACTGTGCCTCCCATACCGAATGCTGCCCTTCTGAAAAATGGTCTTAGCATTGTTATCTAAGGCCCTATGTGTTTTCACAGGATGACAGAAAAGAGAACATTTCTTGACCCTGTGAGATGTCATGCTGTCACTCAGCATAAAGGTATGTGCAGCCTTTTTATTTCTGGGAGATAGATTAGCGCAGAATTGGCTGATACATTTTCTACCTGTTATGTGGGGATATAAAAACTTTATTGTATATTTGTTTTTCTCCCTACTCTGTCACTTACATTTTTTTATTGTCAAGACAGGACATACAAGTATATGGGCTGTTGCTGAAAGCATGTAACCCTTTGTTGGTACGGGAACATGCTGGGGATTTAAAAGTAGTGTGCTGTAAAAGTTTTTTTGCAGTGCTTCAAACCGGCGTTTATTTTTTACATAATTTATTTGGCCGTGTCCGGGGATACTTTCTTTAGGCCCACGCAGGGCGGGGCTTAGTTTTTCGCGTGTCTAAAAGTCGCGCAATTGTTTGGGAAGTGTTTCCGGCATCAGGGCTTCCGGTGTTACGGAGTGAGGTGTTCTTTGCACCGCAAGTCAGTCAGATGCAGTTTAGATCCGATGTTTGCTCAGACCGCATGATAAAGTTTACTGCTGGCGGTCCTGAGCATTTTTTGGATTGAGGACAGGATCAGTGTACCGTGGGGGCAAGTTAGGCGCCTCAGCAGAGTTGTTGAGGCGGAGGTGTGCTTTGTTTTTTTCTGTACTGAATAAACTGTTAGTTTGCTCATTTCAGTAAAATAGTTAAATGCTTAAAATTTAAAGGCACAGTACACATTTTTTGTTTATTAAGAATTATCAGACAGCTCTCATTTTTAGGCAGTTTTTTTCTGAAGTATTTTTTATTTGACAATTTATTTAAAGAAGCCACGACTAAGAGTTTGCTTTTATTTATCATGGAAGATCTTCAAAATGTTACATGTTCCATGTGTTTAAATGCCAATGTGGAACCCCCTGTTACTTTTTGTCCCACTTGCATTGAAAAGGCTCTTCAGTTTAGAGAGCAAATTTTCTTTGATAAAAAATTGTCAAAAGTGGATGCTTCTCAGGGTTCTACTGATGAGATACAGAGTATGCCGGAATTTTCTCCCCAAGCGTCACAGCCCTTAACGCCCGCTCAAGCGAAGCCTTGTACCTCTGCAGCTTCTTCTGCAATTACTTTAAAGGACATAGCTGTCGTTATGTCATCTACACTTTCAGATGCGTTATCTGCCTTTCCCATATTTCAAGGCAAACGCAGAAGGAAGGAAGCCCATGTGGTCAATTTAGCATCTGATGCTTTAATGACAATTTCAGGTATACCCTCCCAGAGCTCTGAATTGGAAGGTATGGAGGTCCTATCTGAGGGTGAGCTTTCTGATTCAGGTAGTGTCTTGCCACTGACAGATTCAGAAGTGGTTTCCTTCAGGTTTAAACTTGAACACCTCTGTCTGTTATTGAGGGAGGTTTTAGTGACTCTGGACGACTGTGATTCAATTGTGGTTCCTCCAGAGAAATTGAGTAAATTGGACAGATATCTAGAAGTCCCTTCTTATTCTGATGTTTTTCCAGTTCCTAAGAGAACTTCAGAGATTATTGCTAAAGAATGGGAGAGACCAGGTATTCCTTTCTTTAAATTCTCCTGTTTTCAAGAAGATGTACCCTATTGCAGAGGCTATTAGGTACTCTTGGCAGACAGTTCCTAAAGTGGAGGGAGCTATTTCCACCTTGGCTAAATGAACTACTATTCCTATCGAGGATAGTTGTGCTTTTAAAGACCCTATGGATAAGAAATTGGAGGGACTTCTTAAAAAGATTTATGTTCATCAGGGGTTGCTATTGCAACCGGCGGCCTGCATTGTTATGGTTGCAAGTGCGGCGGCTTATTGGTTTGATGCTCTGGAAGAATCTCTTAAAACTGAGACTTCTTTGGAAGAGATACAGGATAGAATTAAAGCCCTTAAGTTAGCTAATTCATTTATTACAGATGCTTCTTTGCCGATAACCAAATTTGCGGCTAAAAGTTCAGGGTTTTCCATTTTAGCATGCAGAGCCTTATGGTTGAAATCTGCGGATGTGTCATCTAAGTCTAAGCTTTTAGCTATTCCTTACAAGGGGAAGACCTTGTTTGGGCCTGACTTGAAGGAAATTATTTCTGACATCACAGGAGGTAAAGGTCATTCCCTCCCTCAAGATAGGAAATCCAAACAGAGAGGTTGACAGAGTAATTTTTGTTCCTTTTTGAAACTTTAAGGGAATTCCCCTTTCCTCTTCCTCTAAACAGGAAGGTAATTATTCACAAACTAAGTCTACCTGGAGACCAAACCAGTCTTGGAACAAGGGTAAACAATCCAAGAAGCCTGCTGCTGCTCCCAAGTCAGCATGAAGGGTTGGCCCCCTCTCCAGGACCGGATCTAGTAGGGGGGCAGACTGTCTTTCTTCATCCAGGCTTGGATGAGAGATGTTCAGGATCCCTGGGCAATAGACATAGTGTCTCAGGGATACAAAACTGGAATTCAAAAATGTTTCCCCCATAGGAAGGTTTCTCCTTCATGTTCCTATCCACAGAGATCATCACAAGTTCCTGAGGTTTGCCTTACTGGACAAACATTATCAGTTTGTGGCTCTCCCTTTCGGTTTGGCAACGGTGCCCAGAATTTTCACAAAGGTTCTGGGGTCTTTATTGGTGGTTCTAAGACCGCGGGGCATAGCGGTGGCGCCTTATCTGGATGATATACTGTTTCTATGAAGATTTTTCTGACGGAGGTTAGAAAGTTAAAAATTCTGAATACATGTCGAACCATTCAGTCCAATCCTCGTCCGTCAGTGGCTCAGTGCATGGAGGTAATCGGATTGATGGTGGCGGCAATGAACATTGTACCATTTGCATGGTTTCATCTCAGGCCTCTGCAATTGAGCATTCTCAGGCAGTGGAATGGAGATTATACAGATCTGTCTCCTCTAATATATCTAGATCAGGAGACAAGGGATTCTCTTCTATGGTGGTTGTCACTGGATCATCTTTCCCAGAGGACGTGCTTCCGCAGACTCTCATGGGTGATAGTGACAATGGATGCCAGTCTGTTAGGTTGGGGAGCAGTTTGGAACTCCCTAAGGGCTCAGGGTGTATGAACTCTGGCAGAGTCTCTACTTCCCATCAATATTCTGGAGTTGAGAGCAATATTCAATGCTCTTCGGGCTTGGCATCTGTTGGCTTCGGCCCAATTCATCAGATTTCAGTCTGACAACGTAACGATGGTAGTTTACATCAATCATCAGGGAGGAACAAGGAGTTCCTTAGCGATAACAGAAGTAGCCAAGATTATTTAGTGGGCGGAGTCTCACTCTGCCATCTATCGGCAATCTACAACCCAGGGGTGGAAAACTGGGAGGCAGACATTTCATCCGGGAGAGTGGGAACTCCATCTGGAGATATTTTCCAACCTGATTCTCAGATGGGGCAGGCCGGAGTTGGATCTCATGGCATCTCGTCAGAATGCCAAGCTTCCGAAATACGGGTCCAGGGATCCCCAAGTGGAGCTGATAGATGCCTTGGTAGTGCCTTGGTCTTTCAGCCTAGCTTATGTATTTCCTCCATTTGCTCTTCTTCCCAGGGTGATTGCTTGAGTCAAACAGGAGAGGGCATCGGTAATCCTCATGGACCCTGCGTGGCCTCACAGGATTTGGTATGCGGATCTGGTGGACATGTCATCTCAGCCACCGTGGAAGCTACCATTGAGGAAAGACCTTCTCATTCAAGGTCCCTTCCATCATCCGAATCTAGTTTCTCTGCAACTGACTGCCTGGAGATTGAACGCTTAATTTTATCTAAGCGAGGTTTTTCTGATTCGGTTAAAGATACTTTAATTCAGGCACGTAAGCTTGTTACTAGGAAGATTTAGCATAAGATATGGCATAAATATTTTTATTGGTGTGATTCCAGGGGCTACTCATGGAGTAGGGTTCGGATTCCCAGGATTTGTCCTTTCTCCAAGAAGGATTGGAGAAGGGGATGTCAGCAAAAGGGACAGATTTCTGCTTAATCTATTTTGTTAAACAAGCGTCTGGCAAGTGTTCCAGATGTACAATCTTTTTGTCAGACTCTGACTAGAATCAGGCCTGTATTCAGATCTATTGCTCCTCCTTGGAGTTTAAATTTAGCTCTTAGAGTTCTTCAAGGGGTTCCATTTGAACCTATGCATTCCATAGATATCAAGTTATTATCTTGGAAGGTTTTATTTCTGGTTGCTATTTCCTCTGCTCGCAGAGTATCTGAGCTTTCGGCATTGCAATTTGATTCTCCTTATCTTATTTTCCATATGGATAAGGTGGTGTTACGTACTAAACCTGGTTTTCTTCCTAAGGTTGTTTCAAACAGGAATAATTATCAGGAGATTGTTGTGCCTACAATCTAAGAAGGAACCTTTGTTACATAATTTGGATGTAGTCCGTGCTTTAAAGTTTTACTTACAAGCGACTAAGGGTTTTCGACAATCGTCTTCTTTGTTTCTTGTTTTTTCAGGGAAACATAGGGGTCAGAAAGCTACGGCTACCTCTCTTTCTTTTTGGCTGAGGAGTATCATCCGTTTTGCATATGAGACTGCTGGACAGCAGCTTCCTGAATGAATTATGGCTCATTCCACTAGGGTGGGGCTTCCTCATGGGCATTCAAAAATTATTCTTCTGTTGAACAGATTTGCAAAGCTGCAACTTAGTCGTCTCTTCACACTTTTTCCAAATTTTCCAAATTTTATACTTTTGCCTCTGCTGAGGCTACTTTTGGGAGGAAAGTTCTTCAAGCAGTGGTGCCTTCCGTTTAGGTTCCCTCCCTTTTCATCCTTGTATTATAGCTTTGGTATTGTATCCCACAACTAAGGATGAAATCCGTGGACTCATTGTATCTTAAAAAGAAAAGAAAATTTATGCTTACCTGATAAATTTATTTCTTTTTGGACACGATGAGTCCACGGCCCGCCCTGTTCTATGAAACAGGTTATTATTATTATTATTATTTTTTAAACTTCAGCCACCTCTGCACCTTGGCTTTTCCTTTCTCTTCCTAACTTCGGTCGAATGACTGGAGTGGGAAGGAAGGGAGGAGCTATATATAAAGCTCTGCTGAGGTGCTCTTTTCCTCCTCCTGCTGACCAGGAGGCGATATCCCACAAGTAAGGATGAAATCAGTGGACTCATCGTATCCAAAAAGAAATACATTTATCAGGTAAGCATAAATTTTCTTTTGCATAGTTAAGGGCGACGTTGGATCCCATAGCAGTTCCCTGAGTTTGCAGCAATAATCGTTCTCGAATAGGAAATAGTTACAATATAGAATTAATTCAAGCAACTGAGATATAAAGTCTATATGAGCCTATAAAGTCTATATGAGCCTTCAATACTAACTTTAGCGCTCCTATCCCACTCTCATGCATAATAAAAGTATACAGGCTCTCTACGTCTAGACTGTAAAATATATATTTGACTGTTCCACATAAGGTCGCAATATACAATCAAGAAAAATAGATACATTTGTCAATATTGAGTCTGTACTAGCTACAATTGGACGTCTGGGGGGTTCTTTAATGTTTTTGTGTATTTTTGGTAATGTATATAATACCGGGGTACGGGGATGTTCAACAATCAAATACTTAAATACATCTTTATCTATAAGGTCATTCTTCACAGCCATTTGACATATTTGTTTAAGTTCTTTTTATATAGCAAACACTAGATTATAAGTTAGTTTTTTTATATATCCCTTCCAAATGTAATTGGCTTCTTATCTCACTAATGTAGTAAGACTTGTCTAGAGCCACAATTGCTCCTCCCTTATCCGCTCTCTTCAATATCATATTTTCTTTAGATTTAATAGATTTTAATGCCAGAATATCCTTTTTAGCAAAATTACTACCCTTACTATTGCTAGTGCCTTCTTTACCTTTCATAATATTTCTAGTTACTTTGTCTTGTAATTGAATTACATCGTTTTTAACCAGATTAATATAGGTTTCCACAATGTGATTATTCTGTGGAGGCATGAAGCTACTTTTTATTCTTTAAATTTAATTTTGCAATACTAAATGCAGATTTCACTTTATCTCTTATCCATACCAATAGTATTCCTCATAAAACACTTTAACCTAAGGTTTCTAAAAAATCAATATAAATCCTTATTTAACTGAAAAAAAGTCATAGTCCTTTTTGGGGCAGAATGAGAAAACCCCTATTAAGAGTATAAAGTTCATCTTGGGATAAGGTTATACTTGAAATGTTCACTACAGTATCTTCTCTATTCTGGGTTTTGACGGTATTAGTGTCAATATTTGAAGCACTCACATGCTTTTATTCTTCTGTTTGTGGTTGAAAGACCTCAATTGACAACTTGACTTTTCCTTTGTTGCGTCCGTGTTGGCGCCCTCCTCTCCGTGCTCGACATTGGAGTCCCCCGGAGACATGTCCGATGAACCAGAGCTACTTCCGTTCTTTGCTGCATAGCAATTACAGCAACTAGGTTTCCCGGAAGTGAATCTTTGTGACGCTCCATCTGGGTCATACCTCCATCGGTAAACTCTATTTTGCGTGTAATCACTTTCATCTCTTGCTAATTTTGAGAGTTTTTGCTCTTCAATTATTTTTTTAAGTTCAGCCACGTTGGTGTTAACTTGAGTAAGGACTTTACTTGATTCCTCAGCTGTTAAGGTATTTTTAACTTAATCTATCTTGATCTCAGATTTCTTTATTTAAACAGTCTACTGTTAATACCATCAGATCCATAGAGCATTTATTATTTATATTTGCTCAAATTTGTCACAATAATCAACATTGTCCTTCATTAATGTTGGTCTAGCATTCATACGTAGCACTCTGGGGATTCGCTTAACTCTGTGATATTCAGCCAATGTAGAGGCATGCAGGTCATAAGCTAACCTTTTCTTTTGTAGCTTTTCAAATGCCTTAGATCCTGTTTCCATTGGAGCCATCTTTAAGAAATCCCTGGAGCCTTTATTTAAAGTTGTTATCCTGGCAGCTTCCAGGTCTGTATAGGAGAAGGTTTTTAACCCTTGCTGTGCTGTATCTATTCTGCATCACTAGGGTCAATTCCCTTTAGACCTAGGTGCACTGGCTGTAAGTAGACAATAACTGCAAACAAAGCCACAATTCAGCCAAGCACTCAACGGTCTATGCACACCATCCTATTGGATTTTGTGGAGGATTTAATCAGTGCGACAAAATGTATCAAATTTAAACTAACATGAAGTGAAGATAATATTGCTTTTTTAGATACTAAGGTAATAAAGACAGGGTTGTCATTAAAAATACATCTGTTCCATAAAGAGACGGATCGTAATAGTCTGCTTCATTTTGAAAGTGCCCACTCCCCGTCATTACTTAAAGCCTTCCCACGTAGCCAATTTTTGAGAGCCCGTAGGATAGTTACAGATGACCAATTATTGAATGTAAGATTCAAAGAAATGGGTTATAGACTTTGTAGTAGAGGTTATCTTCCCGCAATGATTGATAAATAAATTGAGAATGCTGTATTTATACCTAGAAAGACTTTGTTAAGTCCAAAGAAGGAAAATAAAAAAAGATGATCAGCGTTTAATTTTTGGGTTAGAATTTAATGCCCAGTCAGCTCAAATCCAGCAAATTATTATGAAACATTGGTCTATGTTATCAGATTGTAATCCAGATATTAGAGAACTTCAAGTGTCACCCATGTCTGCATATAAACAGGGTCTTAATTTAAAACAACAGCTTATAAAATCTGAAGGATATTTTCCATGCTTGAACTGCTCCTGTTGTAACAACATGATTAAAGGCCCAGTTTTTCATCATCCTACTACAGGAAAGAAATGTAAGATTAGGGGGTAACACACATGCTATACTCAGTTCGTAATATACCTGATAAAGTGCCCATGTGGGCGGAGTTATATAGGAGAAACAACAAGAAATATTAGACTGTATAATTGAACATAAGAGTTATATAAGAACAATAAATATTAAAGCACCAGTAGCCCATCATTTTCTTAAAATGGGACATTTGATCAATGAATTAAGGTTTCAAAGTATGTACATATGCCCCATAGAGGTGGGAATAGGGAGCTGTTATTAAAACAACGGGAAGCATTTTGGATTTTCAAATTGGGAATTATGGAACCAATAGGGCTCAATAGAGATTGGGACCTCTCTGTCTTTTTGTAAAGCAGTGTTTAATTATATAATGAGGTATTTTCTGTGTCTGGATTGTATATAGTATATCATGAAGTTACTTTAATATCTATGCAATACCTCTGAGTTAAGTATAAAATGAATACATTGAAATTGATGTTGGAATATGTAAATATGGCATTGGAATTATAAGTGGTGTATAGGTTTTAAAATATGTATAGATTTAAGATTTTGTATAGATACAATGTGTACCTAGTAACATGTACCTTCAATGGGGATTAGGAAAGAGTTAAAAACGTTTGCATTGTGTAGCACCACCGAAACGTCGCTGCTGTTTTTTACTGTGCTTTTGCAATAAATTATTTGCTGCCACCCTTGTTGAATTATTTTACTCTGAGACATGTTAGTATTGCACTATTCCACCTCACATCATGAATTGCATTGTGTTATGTAGCAGTAATGTCAAGTATAACTGTAGATGTTTTTGTTAGTACTCCAAATACCATGCTCCTCATCATGTACATGAATGTGTGATTGTAAGGATGTTGTATTGCAATTACATATAATACAGGTATGTGGGCTGTTACTCACCAGCATGATGTTCTGTGGTTGCAACCCCTGAGTCACAAACCCCTGGAAGTCCACGTACTGCTGTGATACACAGGGACCTGCGTATCATCTCCTGCCAGGTGTTGTACTCCATTTCCAGGGCTGCCCCACCGCCTGTTCCCTTCTGGTGGACAGCTTCCTGCCCTATCTTCTCTTTGACCCGTCTCTTACATTCCACCTCTTTTCAGGCCCTCTGCAGTCCTCCTTTATGGGGCCACGCTGTCGGCATCCTCTACTGCCATCCATGCAGTCCTTTTTTTTACACTGCCTTTGGCCTTCTCCTGCCTGAAGAGGTCACTGTAGTTGTCCATGATGGCCTGGACTAGGGCAACATTTTCATCAAATGAGAAGTTGGGACATTTCAGCCTCTGATCCTCCATGGCCACTTGGCTTCCTCCCTGTGATGTCCCTGGCAGTGTGGGTTCCTCCCTGTCCTCTCCCTCCTCCCCCTTGTGTCCCCATGTGCACCCTCTGTCCTTTTCCTGGATGTGCCTGGTATCTGGGGCTCTCTGGCATCTCTCCTCCCATCATACCTTCTGGCTCTCCTTCTCCCCACTCCACTTACTCCCTATCGGGGGTCCACTGCTCCTCCTGTCCTCTCCTATCCTCTCCCTGCAACTCCTCTCCCCTCCTCCCCTCATCCCTACCTCTCCCTGCTATCCTTACACTAATCACACTACACACACTCTTACTCACTCCCAGTTCAGTCACACACAATCACAACCAAACACTCAGCCTATCACTCTGTAAAAATAAAATATGTTAGGTGTTAGGAAAAAAAAGTGTACTCAATCCACCAATGCAACCTAACTAACTATTTATTCTGTTTGTGCCTCTCTCTCTCTACTCTCACTAATCTTCCACTCCTGAGCCGTGTGTTGTAGCTCAACGAACAATTCAAACACACGCAAGAAAATGGTGGCTGCCCATCGGTTTATATATGGAATTTGAATAGAGGAATTACGTGTTGCATTTTTAGTTTAATTACAGTTTAGTTTTTATGTGTGTTATCCTCATTCGCATATCACTACTCTATATTGACACTTTATGCGGACATAATACTGGCGTTAGTTACTTGTAACGACAGAAATTTGTATTTGTGCACATTTCTGAAGATTGCCAGTTTGTCCTACTTACGCCAGTCTAGCATCTGACGGCGCCGTATATGTATGTAATACCCTGATGTGTGAGGTGAAATTAAGGGCGGTACGGGTTTCAGAAGTTATGCTGAAGCCTGCACCGTATATGTAATCTCGCCCCCTATTTCTGTTTGTTTGGGACCAAATATAATATCCTGAAGGTTTTAATTGTTTATTCCGTATCCAAAGATAAAATGATAATAGAAGTAAGTTAGAAAATTGTTTAACATTTGCATGCTCTATCTGAATCATTAAAGAAACACTTTGGAGTTCATATCCCTTTCAATATTCATAGTATCCAAATATACTATGAGAAACAATTACCAAATCAAAATGTAGAGGCAATTATCACTAAGTTTATTTAGTAAATGAATTGATTACAATATGTAAATTCTTAAGAATAAAAATATTGCTCTGGTCATGGCAGATTTGCATTTTTCAGCTATTTATATGAACTATATCAAGTCTTCCGATGTCAAAGGCTGTAAGCGAGATATCATTCATTATACTGTATATATGTAATACATACATTACAGACCAGTGAATATAACTTAATATCTAATTTTTAATTCATACCGAAAGGGCTACCTGTCTTTAACGTATATAGTGACACTGTTTAACCCACCAGTACTGTATATAGTGAGTCAGTGACACAGTCTGTAATCTGCCAGTGAGATGGCTGGCCTGACTCTACCCGCCCCAGTACTTTATAAAGTGACCACAGTAGTCTGTGACATGGTCCAGCCCTCCCGTACTGTATATAGTTGTACTGTATAGACTGACACTGTTTACCCCCCCGCCCCCCCATGCTGTAGTAACAAGGTCTGTAATTTGCTGGTTCCACAAACATACACACACACACACACATACACATACATGCATAAATACACACAGTCACATACATACATACATACATACACACACACATACATGCATAAATACACACACAGTCACATACACACACACATAAACACCAATGGGTAAAACAGAAACACTAACCCCTGTAGTCAGAGACACTAGTGAAGCATCATGTCACACTCACATGATATCAGTGCAGGCAGTGGCAGGTCAATGTTTTTTAATGTAAAAAAAAATAAAAAAAAAATTAAGGTGGGCCCCCTCCCTTGGGGGCCCAGTCGCAATTGCGACTTTGCACCCCCTGTTGTTCCGCCCCTGGAGAGTAGATGCACTAGTTGGTGTGTGTGGGCAATTAAAGGGACAGTCTACCATAGAATTGTTATTGTTTTAAAAGATAGATAATCCCTTTATTACCCATTCCCCAGTTTTGCATAACCAACACAGTTATATTAATATACTTTTTACCTCTGTGATTACCTTGTATCTAGGAACCTTCTTCCAGCCCCCGATCACATGACTGTGGCGGTTTATTATCTATTGTCTTACATTTTGCATTGTTTTGTGCTAAATCTTAAATAACCCCCTGTGCCTGAACACAGTGTTATCTATATGGCCCACGTGTACTTTCTGTCTCTGTGTTGAAAAGAGATTTAAAAAGTCCTCATTGCCTACTCTAGGTATTCTCTAGGGTTTAGGAGGAAGAGGAGGAGCCTGTGCACAAGCAGCAGACACCGTTCCCCTGCAGTCTCCCTAAGTGGCGTATATTCGTGCCAGGAATCCCCTCTGTTCAGGAGGGAGAAGCTAACTGCAGTCACCCTTTTTGATCTGAAATCTGGTGATACCTCCCATAGCGCAAATAACTACAGCGCTGAGTAAGAACTTTGTACCCGGAGCCTGGGATAGAAGGCTGACTCACCAGGCTCCTTTTATGGTTTAAAGATCTCAAGAAAGATCCCCCCTCTACAGCCTGGACTCTGTGAGGGGTAGTTATTCAAACCTCCCTCCACCCGCTTTTTGGGGACTATCGCCGGTTGCTTGACACTCACCCCCTTTACACAGATTGGGATCCTTTCAGCTTCCATCGCATTTGCAATAGACGTTGCCTGCCCGCGCACTAAGATCACGCTCCCCGCCCACCGGTGCTGCGAGTGGGGAGTTGCCAGATTCAGGCTCATATGGAGGGCCGCTGACCTGGATTGACCTTTTCTCTCGACCGACTTGCCTCCCCACCGATGCTGCGAGGAGGAGTCGGTATCTGAAGACCGCAGTGCTAGGAGAAAGAGCATGTTAAAGTCGAACAGCAGCAGAGAAGGGAGGTCAGCGGCTTCAGCATGAGGTGTTAGATCCCAGCAGTTCTGATGGGTGCTATGCCGTGAAGGCATTTTCAGTTTTCTACACAACTCCTCGACAGGAAAGTTTCGATCCCTGTGAGGACATCACGCCGAAGGGGTGAGTGTGAGCCAATGGCTCAAATCGCTTAGAGGGGGAGAGAAGAGTGAAAAAGAAATAATCAAATAAGAATTTAAAGGGGGAAAGGGGCCCTATAAGTAAAACGCTTGAAGATAGCTAAAAATCTCCCCAAGGGCTAACCTCTTTGTAACTTAGCTGACATTCATTGACTGCACTTTTAATCCTGCAACGGGAACCCTCAGCTTAATAAGCTTGTGGGGAACAAGGGAGAGAAGGAGAAGACTTTAGTGAGGCGAAGAAAAGAGAAGGGCAAGTTTCAAGGGGAAGAAGAGAGGAAAAAATATTCCCTGAAATAAATTGAAACAAGATTATATAAACTGATCTTAACTATTTTCCGGCAACTGGATTTATTTTTCCTTACACATAAGGACAAATGCTATATCCTCTATTCCTAGCACTTGTGTTATATTTATTGTTTATGCCTTCCTTATAGGTGTCTATTATGTGCTATTCTTGTCATCATTTCTTGTAAAATCGCTTTTCTAAGGAGGCTCAGCTAAACCCCCTACGGGTCAGAAGAGGAAGGATAGGAAGGAAAAAGGAAGGGAAAAAATGGATCTTACAAGGCGTAGAGATCAGGGGGTTGAGTATGCTGTAATTTATTGTTAATTTTGTTCCTGATATACACAACTTAATGCAAGTAATATAAGAGATCTGCACGCAGATCAAAGGGTATATTCTCAAGATCGCCTGTTTAAACATTTTGTTATGAGATTTATTCTCCTAAAAAACTTGGTTTAAAAGAGATCCTCCTTAATTCTGATCCCTTTAATCAAGTAAAGGACCATTCGATACAAGCTTACATTATTAAGAAAGTACAGGTCTATCCAGAGGGGAAAACCCTCAACTGCTTAAAGCTCCCTCTAGCAGAGGGAAAATTAGCTTGTAGATTGTTTCTCATGTGACCTCAGATAAGAGGAGTTCATAGAGTTAGCTAACATTTGCACTTTTGAATATAATATTTCAAAGGTAAGGCTACGCATTACCCATGCTGCATTTAACATAATGATATTGGTATATATTGGTATACTTATATATTGGTATATATAGCAATTCATATATATGCACGCGGTATCATACTGCTCAAACATGAATAAATAATTCTGAGTGATCTACATAGGTCTAAATCGAATCAATAGGGAAGGCTTATAGCTGATAGATAAAACTATTACACTAGATACCGGAGGTACATCAAAATTTATGAGGGGTCTGGGCCGCTTGGTGCTGGTTTTCATACCACCCATTCTAATCGCCATCTCCTGGTCTATTAATTTAATCACATTTTTTCTCACTATTCCATTTTACTCGAGCACGTTCACTCGCACAGGGGTTTTCTCCACTTGATCTTCTTTATCACATCCCCCCTAAATTATTATCTTTTTTTTTTTTTTTCTCTCCTCTTCCCTCCATCCACGGTTCACTTCACTTCAATTTTTGGGCTTGCAGCTCACTATATAAGGCACTGGACTTTTCTCTTCACTTAATGGATAAATTCTTCACTCCCAAACACAATCCGGGCATGGCGACCAAGAATAGGGAACGAAGGAACAAGAATCCCTCAGAAGTTTTAGTTGAAAACATCAGTGTTTTCAGCAATACAAGACAATCAAGATCTGGTAGCTAGCATTCTAGAAGCTATCTCCCCAAAATTCGAGTCATTAAAGAATGAAATTAAACAAGACCTGGTATCTCTTACAGCAGAAATTAGACAATTTTCTGCAAGAATACAGGAAGTTGAGCAGCGTGTTTCTGATATAGAAGACACTACAAACACATATATACCTATGATAGAAAGTAATCAAAATGAGATCATGAAACTCCAGGCAAAGATCGATGACCTAGAGAATAGGTCCAGGAGAAATAATCTTAGGAATTTTGGAGTCCCAGATCCCTTTAAACAAGAAGATCTCATGAATTTCATGACCAAAATACTACTCACATTGTTAAAAATTCCCCCAAACTATCCACCTTTCATAATAGAAAGAGTTAATCGCTTGGGGAGAGTTACAGAAAATTCATTTAATACAAATAGACACAGACCAATCATAACAAGGTTCTTAAATTTTCAAGATAAAATGCTGTATTTACAGCACTATCGAAAAAAACAACCAATTATGTATGAAGGTAATAAAATCCTCCTCTTCTAGGACTTCTCAATAGAGACATCCAGGAAGAGGAGAGAGTTCACTCCGATTTGTGGGAAACTGATTAAAGAAGGTTGGCAAGCTACTGTTGTTTATCCTGCTAGACTTAAGATAAGCTACAAGGACCAAACTTATTTTTTTGACTCTATGGAAGAAGCAGTGAAAAAATTAGCAGAATATGGCTTCAAATATTAATATTATGGCTGATGACTTGATCTTATTGTAATTACAAAATGTTCTTTTATTCTTGCTTCCTTATAGTGATTTATAAGCAGTTTTTTTTTCTTTCTCTGTCTCTCTCCCTCCTCCCCAATGCTTACTTTCTACTACCAATCTAGGGTTAATCCCCCCTTCTTCTTGATGTCTGGATCCCTCGCCCATATTAGACTAGAAATTACATGATCAGAATCACATCATGGAATATAGGGGGTATAACCTCTCCAATTAAGCGAAAGACCATTCTGTCTCACCTTCAGAAATTAAACACTACAGTAGCACTGCTCCAAGAGACACACCTGAATATAGAGGAATCTATAAAATTAAAATATTCCTGGGTAGCGGAGGCGCTTTTTGCGCCCTCGTTAGACAGGAAGAAAGGAGTCGCTATTCTCCTGGGGAAAAAGTTAGTTTATGAAAAATTGCTCACCATTATAGATCCGGGTAGCAGATATTTGATCTTAAAAATAAAAACTCAGGGCTCGATTTATACCATCTGTAACCTTTACGCTCCTAATGTTATTGATTATCACTTCTGGGATACTCTCCAAGCGCAACTTCTTCAGGTCAGCGAGGGTCAATTAATCATAGCTGGGGATTTCAACATGGCTCCCTGTTTTTCCTTGGATAGATATAGATATAGAGGCGCAACCAGAAAAACAAAAAAGATAACCTTGAAATGAAGCTATTCAAAAATATACATCATACATTAGCAGTAAGGGATATCAAGGCATATACATGCCATTCGAGAGCTACCAAGAGTCTCTCTAGGATAGACTTGATGTTAATAAATGACAGATGCTTTCAAGTAGGACCAAAAGCCACTATAGCAGAAATTTGTATTTCGGATCACGCCCCAATAATATTGGATATCCCAACTCAGAGGAAGAACTCTGGTGGTCTAAGCTTCTTTTACCCAAAACATCTTAGCAATAACATAAAATTTAAAGAGTGGTTAAAAACTAGATTGGAGGAGTTCTTTAGGTTAAATGAAGGCTCGGTCTCTAGTCCCTCGATTCTATGGGAGACAGCAAAAGTGGTTTTAAGGGGTGAAATCATAGCATACATAGCTAAATCGAACCGAGAATCTAAACAGAAGGAAAGCCAATTAATAGCCTCAGTGACCAGTGCATATAACAGCTATTTGAGTGTCCCCGGCAAGGGTAACTGGAACGAATACATCAGAGTAAAAAAGGAACGCGATTCTTATATTACCACACAAACAGTACAATCAGAATTAAAATATCAATCTAATCTGTATAAATATTGCAATAAGGCTGGCAAAATGCTCTCGAGACTGGTAAAAAATTCTAGGCAATCAAACTCAATTGAGTGTATGCAGGTTGAAAATAATCGCTTAACTTCAACAGAAGAAATCTTAGATTAATTTCTTCAATATTATAAGGATATTTATGCCCTATCGGCTACAGATAAAGCAGCACAAGAGAGATTCTGGGATGACCTTCCCATCACGAAAGGCAAAGTGGACTTCATAACTAATTTAAATGCTCCAATTTCAGAACCAGAAGTATTGCAGTCAATACGTGAGTTAAATATGGAGAAAGCACCAGGCCCTGATGCAATTCCCAATGAATTTTATAAAAGTTTGGATGAGATAATTGCTCCGCATCTCACAACTCTGTTTAACTTTTACTTTCATGAAAATAGTCAAATCCCGCCTAACTTCTTAGAATCACATACCATCTTTATCTTAAAACCTGGAAAGAGTCCGCAAAAAAAAAATCATACAGACCCATTGCATTGCTTAACTCTGACTATAAAATATTTACATCTATTTTAGCCAGGAGGCTGCAAAAGGGTCTACCCGAGATCATTCATAATGATCAAGCGGGGTTTTTGAATAACCGTAGCTCAGCTGCTAAGATTAGGCAACTTCTTTTGATTGTTGAGTATTTTAAAACCTCTGAGGATAAATCTCAAACCTCATACCCAGATGCAGCAGTAGTTGCAATAGATGCTGAAAAAGCCTTCGATAGGGTTAACCATCATCACTTATTCGATACATTAAGTAGGTTTGGTTTGTCGAACAATTTTCTCAATCTAGTCAAAAATATTTGTACACAAGCATCCACAAGTTTAGTTATACATGGTCAGGTCTCAGGTAAAATTAAGTTAGAAGAAGGCACAAGACAAGGGTGCCCACTATCGCCTTTGCTCTTTGATCTAGCAATAGAGCCGTTAGCTATAAAGATAAGGCAAAAAATCGAAGGTATCTCAATCGGTAAGAAAGAGGCTAAAGTAGCGCTATATGCTGATGATCTGCTGGTTTATATAGCTAATACCAACAAGAATATCCCTAAGCTGTTAAATATAATCAATACCTTTGGCCTATTCTCTGGCTATAAAATGAATAGCACTAAATCAGAACTGTTGTGGCTAAGGGTAAAAAACAACTCTCTGACTGAAAATCCATTCAAAATAGTTTCCAAATCATTTAGATACCTTGGGGTTATCATATCAGCAAACCCGCTAGAATGGTACTCATTAAACTGTACTCCCATTCTCCATCAAGTACTACAACAGATGAGGAATTGGCAAAATCTCCCCCTTTCAATAGCGGGACGAATAGCATTGTTCAAAATGGTCTTATTGCCTAAAATAGGTTATCTTTTTCAAAATCTCCCTTTAATTTTAAAAACATATGATATCAAGAAGTTCAACACAGCCCTTCGCCATTTTATATGGCAAGCTAAGAAATCTAGAATATCCTTGAAGAGATTAACGCTTCCTAAACAAAAAGGCAGAATGGCCCTCCCGGATCTATTTCTGTATAATTTAGCTTTTCTGGGGCGCATTGCGACAGATTGGATCGCAGGATCAAATCACTTTACTGATTACGATCTTGATCAGAGCGTGACAATGCCGCTTTCCCCAGTTTCACTCCTGCATATCTCCCTTCAACAAGTACCTAAACGAATAAAAGACTTACGCCTAGATTTAGAGTTCTGCGGCCAAAGGGGTGCGTTAGCTACGCGTGCTTTTTTTCCCATGCACCTTTTAAATTTATAGTTCACAGAATGGCTGGGTTTTCAGTGCGTTAGGCTCCAAAAAGGGAGCGTAGAGCATAATTTAACGCCACTGCAACTCTAGATACCAGCGGTGCTTACGGAAGCGGCCAGCTTCAAAAACGTGCTCGTGCACGATTCCCCCATAGAAAACAATGGTGCCATTTGAGCTGAAAAAAACCCTAACACCTGCAAAAAAGCCGCGTTCAGCTCCTAATGCAGCCCCATTGTTTTCTATGGGGAAACACTTCCTACATCTGCACCTAACACTCTAACATGTACCCCGAGTCTAAACACCCCTAACCTTACACTTATTAACCCCTATTCTGCCGCCCCCGCTATCGCTGACACCTGCATATTTTTTTAAACCCCTAATCTGCCACTCCGTAAACCGCCGCTACTTACATTATCCCTATGTACCCCTAATCTGCTGCCCCTAACACCGCCGACCCCTATATTATATTAATTAACCCCTAATCTGCCCCCCACAACGTCGCCTCCACCTGCCTACACTTATTAACCCCTAATCTGTCGACCGGACCGCACCGCTATTATAATAAAGTTATTAACTAATTTACCTAATCCGCCTCACTCCCGCCTCAATAACCCTATAATAAATAGTATTAACCCCTAATCTGCCCTCCCTAACATCGCTGACACCTAACTTCAAACATTAACCCCTAATCTGCCGACTGGAGCTCACCGCTATTCTAATAAATGTATTAACCCCTAAAGCTAATTCTAACCCTAACCCTAACACCCCCTTAAGTTAAATATAATTTTTATCTAACTAAATAAATTAACTCTTATTAAATAACTTATTCCTATTTAAAGCTAAATACTTACCTGTAAAATAAACCCTAATATAGCCAGGGCCGGTGCTAGGATTTTTGGTCACACAGGCGAGGATACATTTTGCCGCCCCGATTACATACCACTCTATTTCTAGTTTTTGACAAACTGTTAGAGATGTGCTAACAAAACTAAAATAATTCCCCATTTGGGTTTTTGTGTGTGAGTAGTGTGTGTGTGTGTGTGTAGTAAGGCACTTTGATCAAACTGACAGCTATCCAGCTAAATGGTTATGTGATTCTGCAGAAAGTAGTATCACATAACTCTTTAGCTGGTTAGCTGTCAGTTTGATTAAATAAGTCCTGAGTACTGTGAATCATATCATTACTTACCACTAGCACTATTCAGTACCTATAACCAGTGAGTGTCATCCGATACTGCTCTTTAATCAAAGCTGCAGATATACCTCCCAAAATTTGAAATAGCCAGAGGGACACTTTTCGTACTCCGTTGACCCCCCCCCTACTATATTCTATAAGAGCTAGAGGACACACATTCATACACACTCATACAAAAATAAACATTTTTACATACACACAGTTATACACCTACATACATATTTACACACACATGCACAGTTATACATCTACATAAATACATACATACATACATACATGCTCATACACACATATTTACACACACACACACACACACACACACAGTTATACACACATATAAACATTTACACACACACATCCACAGTTATAGAGACACACACACACTTATACACACATTTACACACACACACAGTTACACACATTTATGCACACATTTACACACACATATCTTAAATAAGCCTTCTGATCTAAGTAATGCAAGGTAACAAGCAGTGAACACTATCAATTTACCCATGGGACTACAAATTTACCCCTAAAAGTCAATACAAATAATCACCTCATAGGAGATACTTTGAGAGCAACAAAACTACAAGTGTTGCAGGGGTTTTATACTATCACCACTATTAGCAGAAGAGTAGGTACAATTAATTTGCTCTTATCTATTCCAGCCTAATAAAACTCAGTAAATATTACAGGGGAGGGCATTATCATGGTCAAGCTGCCTGGGACTGGAAAATCTGTTTAGGGGTTTGAGATAATAAAATACTGCAATTACAGGCGATAAGGCCCTCCCCTGTAATATTTACTGGGTTTTATTAAGCTGGAACAGATAAGAGCAAATTAATTATTATTCATTCACATTTTGAATAATAACTTTATACATTTTTATACATTTCTCATGAGCACATTCTGAGTGTAAAAGAAAATCAGCTGCTACCAGTGTATACTATACTAGGGCTGGACTTGGACCAAAAATAGGCCTGGGCATTTTAAGTCAAAGCAGCCCAATTTTTCCCCCATTTTTTATTTAACCGCCCACATACACACTCATATACATGCACATCACACATATAAATATGCATGCTCATTACGCATATGCACACAAAAACACAACACACATACATACACTTATAAACACATACACTACACACACTCATATGTATGCACACCACACCTATACACAAGCATATGCTTGCACACCATTTATACACACCACTCATACACACTCATATGCATGCACACCACACATACACACTCATATGCATGCACACCACACATACACACTTATATGTATGTACACCGTCACCTCACAACACACAGTCATTTGCATGCATACAACACATTATATATATATATATATATATATATATATATATATATATATTATTATTTTTTTAAGGATAGTAAATAGTAAAAATAATGCACAACTAAATACCATTGTTTACCAGGATAGTAAAAATGCACAAGTAAATACCATACCCTTGACTTTGTATGTAAATGCAATATCCATGTATATTTAATATATTTTACATTTATATACTAAACTGCAGATTTGGTATCAGATTACCTTTTCTGCTTTTGGTCATCATAAAAATGCAGCAATCACCAAAGAGGTGGTTAAATAAAGGGTTAAAATAAGCACCCTGACCTGTTTTAAACATCAAAGGATTTCATGTCAATAGGGTACAGACCTTAGTCACTTAGTTGAGAAAAAAAAGCGTCTTGCACATTTCTTTCTGACTGTCTGTGCAGCGTCTCACTAGCAGCTAAAACTGACAGGCTTAGTCTGAGCTCGGAAGGAGAACGGAGAGGGGGCCAGCACTGGAAAGTGTGTAGACTCCGTATTAGAGTTTCCTGTAAGTAACTGGTGGGTGGGGCCACTATGCCCCAAGCAGTTAACTAATCCAGCCGGGAGAAAAAAAATAAACAAAAACCAAATTAACCTAATTTTATTCAAAGAGGCTACCTAACCCCCCACCACAGCTTAGTATGCCCTTGGTATTAATTTACTTACCCATGGTGGCCAGTAGTCCCAGAGTGGAGTTCCTAAGTTCTTTACCATTACGACATCCTCAGAGTCTATGTCACAGCCACACCGCTGTGACTGTCAGTCACTGACTCACTCGCCACTCCAGAGCTCATTTACAAGAAAGCAGTAGCACTCAGTCTGACTCACTTGTCAGAAGTTAGTAAAAAAATCCTCCTCCTTGAGACAATACACGAGGACTCAGGACTCTTGTAGTAGTGCGTGAGTTGGGGGGTATGAGCAATCCGATGCTTGGGTTTTCAGAACACCACTTCATCTGTAATTTTAAAGTTCCCGGGCCGCCTGTGAGATGATTAATGCAACCCAACCCATAATGCACAGCACTGCACAATGCACATCATGATTGGAGCGATCAAACTGTGATTGAGGGAGGGGAGGACAGCAGAGCAGAGGGGAACTGGTAAAGGACAGGGGCGCTATAGAGCATAATAATAGAGGCAAATGCTTCTCATACTGTGCGAGGATGAAATTAAGCAGCAACTCGTGTATAAAAAAAAAAAAATTCAAAAGTTTTTTTTCATGTTACAAATTTGCACCCACCTAGAAGAGCGCCCTAAGGCAGATGCCTAAACTGCCTATATGCAAGCGCCGGCCCTGAATATAGCTACAATATAAATTATAATTATATTATAGCTATTTTAGGATTAATATTTATTTTACAGGCAACTTTGTAATTATATTAACCAGGTACAATAGCTATTAAATAGTTAATAACTATTTAATAGTTACCTAGTTAAAATAATTACAAAATTACCTCTAAAATAAATCCTAACCTAAGTTACAATTAAACCTAACACTACACTATCAATAAATTAATTAAATACAATACCTACAATTATCTACAATTAAACCTAACACTACACTATCAATAAATTATTTAAATACAATACCTACAAATAACTACAATGAAATAAACTAACTAAAGTACAAAAAATAAAAAAGAACTAAGTTACAAAAATTAAAAAAATATTTACAAACATTAGAAAAATATTACAACAATTTTAAACTAATTACACCTACTCTAAGCCCCCTAATAAAATAACAAAGCCCCCCAAAATAAAAAATGCCCTACCCTATTCTAAATTAAAAAAGTTCAAAGCTCTTTTACCTTACCAGCCCTGAACAGGGCCCTAACACTAAGCCCCTGAAGATTGAGCTTGCATTCTATTGGCTGATCGGAACAGCCAATAGAATGCGAGCTCAATCTGATTGGCTGATTGGATCAGCCAATCGGATTGAACTTGATTCTGATTGGCTGATTCCATCAGCCAATCAGAATATTCCTACCTTAATTCCGATTGGCTGATAGAATCCTATCAGCCAATCGGAATTCGAGGGACGCCATCTTGGATGACGTCATTTAAAGGAACCGTCATTCGGCGAGTAGGCGTCGGTTGAAGAGGTTGGATCCGCGTCGGTTGGAAAGAAGATGGCTCCGCTCCGCTCCAGAAGAAAGAAGATTGAAGATGCGGCTTGATAGAAGACTTCATCCCGATGATGGACTTCCGACTTCAGCCGATGATGGATTTCTTCAGCCGCCACTTGGATACAGACTTCAGCCCAAGGATGGACGTCACTCTTCAGCCCCCCGCTTGGGCTTGGATCAAGACATCGGAGGCTCTTCTGGACAGATCGGGACCCGGTGAGGTGAAGACAAGGTAGGGAGATCTTCAGGGGCTTAGTGTTAGGTTTATTTAAGGGGGGTTTGGGTTAGATTAGGAGTATGTGGGTGGTGGATTGTAATGTTGGGGGGGGTATTGTATGTGTTTTTTTTACAGGCAAAAGAGCTGAATTCTTTGGGGCATGCCCCGCAAAGGGCCCTGTTCAGGGCTGGTAAGGTAAAAGAGCTTTGAACTTTTTTAATTTAGAATAGGGTAGGGCATTTTTTATTTTGGGGGGCTTTGTTATTTTATTAGGGGGCTTAGAGTAGGTGTAATTAGTTTAAAATTGTTGTAATATTTTTCTAATGTTTGTAAATATTTTTTTATTTTATGTAACTTAGTTCTTTTTTATTTTTCGTACTTTAGTTAGTTTATTTCATTGTATTTATTTGTAGATATTTTATTTAAATGATTTATTGATAGTGTAGTGTTAGGTTTAATTGTAGATAATTGTAGATATTGTATTTAATTAATTTATTGATAGTGTAGTTTTAGGTTTAATTGTAGATAATTGTAGGTATTGTATTTAATTAATTTATTGATAGTGTAGTGTTAGGTTTAATTGTAACTTAGGTTAGGATTTATTTTACAGGTAATTTTGTAATTATTTTAACTATTTTAGCTATTAAATAGTTCTTAACTATTTAATAGCTATTGTACCTGGTTAAAATAAATACAAAGTTGCCTGTAAAATAAATATTAATCCTAAAATAGCTATAATATAATTATAATTTATATTGTAGCTATATTAGGGTTTATTTTACAGGTAAGTATTTAGCTTTAAATAGGAATAATTTATTTAATAAGAGTTAATTTATTTTGTTAGAATAAAATTATATTTAACTTAGGGGGGGGTGTTAGGGTTAGGGTTAAAATTAGCTTTAGGGGTTAAAAAATTTATTAGAGTAGCGGTGAGCTCCGATCGGCAGATTAGGGGTTAATACTTGAAGTTAGGTGTCGGCGATGTTAGGGAGGGCAGATTAGGGGTTAATACTATTTATTGTAGGGTTATTGAGGCGGGAGTGAGGCGGATTAGGGGTTAATAACTTTATTATAATAGCGGTGCGGCCCGCTCGGCAGATTAGGGGTTAATAAGTGTAGGCAGGTGGAGGCGACGTTGTGGGGGGCAGATTAGGGGTTAATAAATATAATATAGGGGTCGGCGGTGTTAGGGGCAGCAGATTAGGGGTACATAGCTATAATGTAGCTGGCGGCGGCGTGCGGACGGCAGATTAGGGGTTAATAAGTGTAGGCAGGTGGAGGTGACGTTGTGGGGGGCAGATTAGGGGTTAATAAATATAATATAGGGGTCGGCGGTGTTAGGGGCAGCAGATTAGGGGTACATAGGGATAACGTAGTTGGAGGCAGTGTACGGAGCGGAAGATAAGGGGTTAAAAAATGTTTATAGAGTGGCGGCGATGTGGGGGGGCCTTGGTTTAGGGGTACATAGGTAGTTTATGGGTGTTAGTGTACTTTAGAGCACAGTAGTTAAGAGCTTTATGAACCGGCGTTAGCCCAGAAAGCTCTTAACTACTGACTTTTTTCTGCGGCTGGAATTTTGTCGTTAGAATTCTAACGCTCACTTCAGCCACGACTCTAAATACCGGCATTAGAAAGATCCCATTGAAAAGATAGGATATGCAATTGACGTAAGGGGATCTGTGGTATGGAAAAGTCGCTGCTGCAAAGTGAGCGTTAGACCCTTTCCTGACTGACTCCAAATACCGGCGGTAGCCTAAAACCAGCGTTAGGAGCCTCTAACGCTGGTTTTGACGGCTACCGCCCAACTCTAAATCTAGGCCTCTAAGACTATCTACACGATACTTATAGCTTGGGGAAAAATTGGTTCCCATATCCAGGTAAACACTCAAATACCAACCTATCAAACCTTCCTAGGGAACCCAGAATTTCAGGAAGGAACACAAGACCAAATATTACAACGCTGGCATAATCAAGGACTAATAAAGATCTCGCAGTTCTTTAAGCAAGAGTCAGGAGTCATTAAGTCATTTGAAAAATTAAAATTGGAATTTAGGTTTAAAAAACAGGAATTCTTTATGTATTTACAAACTAGGCATTATGCTTGGCAATTAATCAACAAACATAAGTGGAAATGGAAATGGGACAAGCTGGACAATTGGATATCACTGAATAGAGCAGGACTTTTTTTCTATAGCTCCCTGGTATAATCTACTTGTCTCTTATAAAGGAGATGAGAATTTAATGAGATTAGCTCAGAAATGGGAAAACCAGGTTAATATAAATAGTGGATCACAAGTATCTAGGTCAATTCAATTAGCGATGGAAACAACCCTGGCGAGACCTGGAGAGAGTCACATTTAAAACTTATATATCAAATATACTACACTCCAGAGAAGGGTTACAGATGGTATAATTTGAACTTCAATAAGTGCCCTAAATGTAGCCTTCCAGCAGCGGATCTAGTTCATATGGTGTGGGAGTGTCCAAGAATTACACAATTTTGGTATAAACTAGAATACTGGTTAAATAAAACATTAAAAGTTACCCCTTTTAAAATAACAATGTTTCACGCCATCTTTTTGGTTGATAAGAATAATAATTTTGCGGACTTTAAAATTGTGAACTTAGTCATTCTAGCAGCCAGAAATTTAATATTTAAAAACTGGAAAAGCAGGATAACACCATCAATTACTGAAGTTAAAAATTATCTCAGAAAACAATATTTAATCGAGCAGAAAGCTACAGCATTACATTCAGAAAGGGAAATAAGAGCTTTTTTTGATAAATGGGCAAAGTTTATGAAGATCTTCCCACCCTCTGAAATTGAGTATTTAATATTTCCTTTCAGAAATACCGATTTAGTGTTATTGGGCACTTGGTGAGGAGGGGAGAGAGAAAATATTTTATCCAGTTGGTCCCTCCTTCCCCCCCCCCTTTCTTTTTTTTTTTTTTGCGAAGGCAGGGAATCTCATAAAGGGACCGCCTGAATTAGAGAAGAGGTACAGCCACGATAGACAGCGCTAAAAATTCCCGAATTTATGGATGGGGTGTAAGGTAGTTAGAGGGGCTACCTAACAGATAAGATTGTGTAACAAAATTATAGGTTATATCTACTCAGAATGTTAAAGATTCACTAGCTCAAATTGACAAAGATAAATGCGTAAGAAAGTAGGGGTTCAGGTTGAGTAGCTCATATATTTATTCAAGTTCACTCTATTCCTGGGGTATGGAACAAAAAGTAGGCATCAGACGGTTCTGCTAAGTATAAAGAAAATTGTATATATTTTTTTTTTTTTTTTTTTTTTTGTTTTGTTGTTTTTTTGCTTTGTTGTTTTTTTCCCCTTTCTCACTATTGAAGTAGTGGTAATTTCTCAACTCCAAGTTTGTAATTGTCAAATCAACAAAAATTATGTGCAATAGTTCATGTGATTGAGGTTGGTTTTGAATTATTTCTGTATAATTATGAAATTTAATAAAAATTATGTTAAAAAAAAAAAAATTAAAAGTCCTATCTGAATAATGAAAGTTTAATTTATACTAGACTGTCCCTTTAAAAAGCATGTGATAAGAGGCAGCCCTCAAAGGCTTAGAAATTAGTATATGAGCCTACCTATATTTAGTTTAAACTAAGAAAACTAAGAGAAAAAAGCAAATTTGATGATAAAAGTAAATTGGAAAGTTGATTAAAATTAAAAGTCCTATCTGAATAATGAAAGTTTAATTTATACTAGACTGTCCCTTTAAGTAAATAGGGAAAATTTAGGAAATACAACACACTCAGAATTTAATGTTTAACACACTTCAACTCCAAAGTCATTGGCAGATGATAACAGCTTTAACACCTAATATCAGGATAAGTGCCTTTCAGTAAAACCAATAGATGTATAACCTGTTCCCATACTAAATAGTGAAAACGTGCATCACTCTTTATGCTTGAATAAATTATTATCAGAAGCTTCAATATATAAAACTCTGCTGGACTGCACCGTACATTCTCAGCCTGACAAACTGCATGACCAACTTCACATAGATTATGTTCAGTAAAAAGTGTCCCTCTGTATCATCAGCGGTTAATGAGTATTTATATGTATTATATATTTTGAACTACTACAGAGAAATACATATGTATTGTGTGGCATATCGTCAATATTTCTTTGTTCTCTTAATCATCTAAACACACAATTTACACATCCTGAATGGTTGGAATTTTAATTCATGTTTTGACTATGCAAATAAGTGTCTGTGTTATGTTTGTATGGAAATACCTTTATGGTTAAACTTCCCATTCCATCATTCCTAGTTACTAACCAAGGGACCGCTGACTAGGCCCCACTACTTAGGCCCTAATCCCCTATTACCTTCTTACTGTGTAAGCTATCATAAGTAAATAAGACATGTACACAGGAACTGGTGAAGGTTTAAATCCATGGTGGTGGAAACTGAGTTCCCTTATAAACCCGAAACCAATGAAAAAGGTCAACTTCCCTTCTCAGATGAGATTATGGTGGAACAACCCTTTACCAAGACCTTACACATAAACACCAGATGGCTTAGGAGCTATTCAACAACCAAACCACATGGAGGGGATTGCAACTAAGCCATCACTTAAGGTGTATCAGCCTTGTCATCACTCTATTCTTTCTTTGCTGATAAAAATGTTTGTCCATGTCAGCAAATATCAGCCCAAGTGATCAGATACATATTCAAATCCCCTTACTGAAAGTGTGATATCTATATTTTTATGTGACTTACTAAAATAAATGTACATTATTACCATGTCAGTAAAGTAATGTAGCACCCAGCACTGATAACAACAGTTTTTTTCTTTTTAATACAAATCAAATCGAGCTGTTTCTTTCATGTAATTAGCAAGAGTCCATGAGCTAGTGACGTATGGGATATACATTCCTACCAGGAGGGGCAAAGTTTCCCAAACCTCAAAATGCCTATAAATACACCCCTCACCACACCCACAATTCAGTTTTACAAACTTTGCCTCCTATGGAGGTGGTGAAGTAAGTTTGTGCTAGATTCTACGTTGATATGCGCTCCGCAGCAAGTTGGAGCCCGGTTTTCCTCTCAGCGTGCAGTGAATGTCAGAGGGATGTGAGGAGAGTATTGCCTATTTGAATGCAGTGATCTCCTTCGACGGGGTCTATTTCATAGGTTCTCTGTTATCGGTCGTAGAGATTCATCTCTTACCTCCCTTTTCAGATCAACGATATACTCTTATTTACGGTATATACCATTACCTCTGCTGATTTTCGTTTCAGTACTGGTTTGGCTTTCTACAAACATGTAGATGAGTGTCCTGGGGTAAGTAAATCTTATTTTCTGTGACACTCTAAGCTATGGTTGGGCACTTTATTTATAAAGTTCTAAATATATGTATTCAAACATTTATTTGCCTTGACTCAGAATGTTCAACATTCCTTATTTTCAGACAGTCAGTTTCATATTTGGGATTATGCATTTGAATCAATCATTTTTTCTTACCTTAAAAATTTGACTTTTTTTCCCTGTGGGCTGTTAGGCTCGCGGGGGCTGAAAATGCTTCATTTTATTGCGTCATTCTTGGCGCGGACTTTTTGGCGCAAAAAATCTTTTCTGTTTCCGGCGTCATACGTGTCGCCGGAAGTTGCGTCATTTTTTTGACGTCCTTTTGCGCCAAAAATGTCGGCGTTCCGGATGTGGCGTCATTTTTGTCGCCAAAAAGCATTTAGGCGCCAATCAATGTGGGCGTATTATTTGGCGCCAAAAAATATGGGCGTCGCTTTTGTCTCCACATTATTTCAGTCTCATTTTTTTCTTTGCTTCTGGTTACTAGAAGCTTGTTTATTGCCATTTTTAACCATTCCTGAAACTGTCATTTAAGGAATTTGATCAATTTTGCTTTATCTGTTGTTTTTTCTCTTACATATTGCAAGATGTCTCACGTTGCATCTGAGTCAGAAGATACTTCAGGAAAATCGCTGTCTAGTGCTGGAACTACCAAAGCTAAGTGTATCTGCTGTAAACTTTTGGTAGCTATTCCTCCGGCTGTTGTTTGTATTAATTGTCATGACAAACTTGTTAAAGCAGATAATATTTCCTTTAGTAATGTACCATTGCCTGTTGCAGTTCCCTCAACATCTAAGGTGCAGAATGTTCCTGATAACATAAGAGATTTTGTTTCTGAATCCATCAAGAAGGCTATGTCTGTTATTTCTCCTTCTAGTAAACATAAAAAATCTTTTAAAACTTCTCTCTCTACAGATGAATTTTTAAATGAACATCATCATTCTGATTCTGATGACTCTTCTGGTTCAGAGGATTCTGTCTCAGAGATTGATGCTGATAAATCTTCATATTTATTTAAAATGGAATTTATTCGTTCTTTACTTAAAGAAGTACTAATTGCTTTAGAAATAGAGGATTCTGGTCCTCTTGATACTAATTCTAAACGTTTAGATAAGGTGTTTAAATCTCCTGTGGTTATTCCAGAAGTTTTTCCTGTTCCTAATGCTATTTTTGAAGTAATTTCCAGAGAATGGGATAAATTGGGTAATTCATTTACTCCTTCTAAATGTTTTAAGCAATTATATCCTGTGCCGTCTGACAGATTAGAATTTTGGGAAAAAATCCCTAAAGTTGATGGGGCTATTTCTACCCTTGCTAAACGTACTACTATTCCTACGTCAGATGGTACTTCGTTTAAAAATCCTTTAGATAGGAAAATTGAATCCTTTCTAAGAAAAGCTTATCTGTGTTCAGGTAATCTTCTTAGACCTGCTATATCTTTGGCTGATGTTGCTGCAGCTTCAACTTTTTGGTTGGAGACTTTAGCACAACAAGTAACAGATCATGATTCTCATAATATTATTATTCTTCTTCAGCATGCTAATAATTTTATCTGTGATGCCATTTTTGATATTATCAGAGTTGATGTCAGGTTTATGTCTCTAGCTATTTTAGCTAGAAGAGCTTTATGGCTTAAAACTTGGAATGCTGATATGGCTTCTAAATCAACTCTACTTTCCATTTCTTTCCAGGGTAACAAATTATTTGGTTCTCAGTTGGATTCCATTATCTCAACTGTTACTGGTGGGAAAGGAACTTTTTTACCACAGGATAAAAAATCTAAGGGTAAAAACAGGGCTAATAATCGTTTTCGTTCCTTTCGTTTCAACAAAGAACAAAAGCCTGATCCTTCATCCTCAGGAGCAGTTTCAGTTTGGAAACCATCTCCAGTCTGGAATAAATTCAAGCCTTCTAGAAAGGCAAAGCCTGCTTCTAAGTCCACATGAAGGTGCGGCCCTCATTCCAGCTCAGCTGGTAGGGGGCAGGTTACGTTTTTTCAAAGAAATTTGGATCAATTCTGTTCACAATCTTTGGATTCAGAACATTGTTTCAGAAGGGTACAGAATTGGTTTCAAGATGAGACCTCCTGCAAAGAGATTTTTTCTTTCCCGTGTCCCAGTAAATCCAGTGAAAGCTCAAGCATTTCTGAATTGTGTTTCAGATCTAGAGTTGGCTGGAGTAATTATGCCAGTTCCAGTTCTGGAACAGGGGATGGGGTTTTATTCAAATCTCTTCATTGTACCAAAGAAGGAGAACTCCTTCAGACCAGTTCTGGATCTAAAAATATTGAATCGTTATGTCAGGATACCAACGTTCAAAATGGTAACTGTAAAGACTATCTTGCCTTTTGTTCAGCAAGGGCATTATATGTCCACAATAGATTTACAGGATGCTTATCTGCATATTCCGATTCATCCAGATCATTATCAGTTCCTGAGATTCTCTTTTCTGGACAAGCATTACCAGTTTGTGGCTCTGCCGTTTGGCCTAGCTACAGCTCCAAGAATTTTTACAAAGGTTCTCGGTGCCCTTCTGTCTGTAATCAGAGAACAGGGTATTGTGGTATTTCCTTATTTGGACGATATCTTGGTACTTGCTCAGTCTTTACATTTAGCAGAATCTCATACGAATCGACTTGTGTTGTTTCTTCAAGATCATGGTTGGAGGATCAATTTACCAAAAAGTTAATTGATTCCTCAGACAAGGGTAACTTTTCTGGGTTTCCAGATAGATTCAGTGTCCATGACTCTGTCTTTAACAGACAAGAGACGTCTAAAATTGATTTCAGCTTGTCGAAACCTTCAGTCACAATCATTCCCTTCGGTAGCCTTATGCATGGAAATTCTAGGTCTTATGACTGCTGCATCAGACGCGATCCCCTTTGCTCGTTTTCACATGCGACCTCTTCAGCTCTGTATGCTGAATCAATAGGTGCAGGGATTACACAAAGATATCTCAATTAATATCTTTAAAACCGATTGTACGACACTCTCTAACGTGGTGGACAGATCACCATCGTTTAATTCAGGGGGCTTCTTTTGTGCTTCCGACCTGGACTGTAATTTCAACAGATGCAAGTCTCACAGGTTGGGGAGCTGTGTGGGGATCTCTGACGGCACAAGGAGTTTGGGAATCTCAGGAGGTGAGATTACCGATCAATATTTTGGAACTCCGTGCAATTTTCAGAGCTCTTCAGTCTTGGCCTCTTCTGAAGAGAGAATCGTTCATTTGTTTTCAGACAGACAATGTCACAACTGTGGCATACATCAATCATCAAGGAGGGACTCACAGTCCTCTGGCTATGAAAGAAGTATCTCGAATTCTGGTTTGGGCGGAATCCAGCTCCTGTCTAATCTCTGCGGTTCATATCCCAGGTATAGACAATTGGGAAGCGGATTATCTCAGTCGCCAAACGTTGCATCCGGGCGAATGGTCTCTTCACCCAGAGGTATTTCTTCAGATTGTTCAAATATGGGAGCTTCCAGAAATAGATCTGATGGCGTCTCATCTAAACAAGAAACTTCCCAGGTATCTGTCCAGATCCCGGGATCCGCAGGCGGAAGCAGTGGATGCATTATCACTTCCTTGGAAGTATCATCCTGCTTATATCTTTCCGCCTCTAGTTCTTCTTCCAAGAGTAATCTCCAAGATTCTGAAGGAATGCTCGTTTGTTCTGCTGGTAGCTCCGGCATGGCCTCACAGGTTTTGGTATGCGGATCTTGTCCGGATGGCCTCTTGCCATCCGTGGACTCTTCCGCTACGACCAGACCTTCTGTCGCAAGGTCCTTTTTTCCATCAGGATCTCAAATCCTTAAATTTAAAGGTATGGAGATTGAACGCTTGATTCTTAGTCAAAGAGGTTTCTCTGACTCTGTGATTAATACTATGTTACAGGCTCGTAAATCTGTATCCAGAGAGATATATTATAGAGTCTGGAAGACTTATATTTCTTGGTGTCTTTCTCATCATTTTTCTTGGCATTCTTTTAGAATTCCAAGAATTTTACAGTTTCTTCAGGATGGTTTAGATAAAGGTTTGTCCGCAAGTTCCTTGAAAGGACAAATCTCTGCTCTTTCTGTTCTTTTTCACAGAAAGATTGCTAATCTTCCTGATATTCATTGTTTTGTACAAGCTTTGGTTCGTATAAAACCTGTCATTAAGTCAATTTCTCCTCCTTGGAGTTTGAATTTGGTTCTAGGGGCTCTTCAAGCTCCTCCATTTGAACCTATGCATTCATTGGACATTAAATTACTTTCTTGGAAAGTTTTGTTCCTTTTGGCAATCTCTTCTGCCAGAAGAGTTTCTGAATTATCTGCTCTTTCTTGTGAGTCTCCTTTTCTGATTTTTCATCAGGATAAGGCAGTGTTGCGAACTTCTTTTGAATTTTTACCTAAAGTTGTGAATTCCAACAACATTAGTAGAAAAATTGTGGTTCCTTCATTATGTCCTAATCCTAAGAATTCTAAGGAGAAATCGTTACATTCTTTGGATGTTGTTAGAGCTTTGAAATATTATGTTGAAGCTACTAAGTCTTTCCGAAAGACTTCTAGTTTATTTGTTATCTTTTCCGGTTCTAGAAAAGGCCAGAAAGCTTCTGCCATTTCTTTGGCATCTTGGTTGAAATCTTTAATTCATCTTGCCTATGTTGAGTCGGGTAAAATTCCGCCTCAGAGGATTACAGCTCATTCTACTAGGTCAGTTTCTACTTCCTGGGCGTTTAGGAATGAAGCTTCGATTGATCAGATTTGCAAAGCAGCAACTTGGTCCTCTTTGCATACTTTTACTAAATTCTACCATTTTGATGTATTTTCTTCTTCTGAAGCAGTTTTTGGTAGAAAAGTACTTCAGGCAGCGGTTTCAGTTTGAATCTTCTGCTTATGTTTTTCATTAAACTTTATTTTGGGTGTGGATTATTTTCAGCAGGAATTGACTGTCTTTATTTTATCCCTCCCTCTCTAGTGACTCTTGCGTGGAAAGATCCACATCTTGGGTAATCATTATCCAATTACGTCACTAGCTCATGGACTCTTGCTAATTACATGAAAGAAAACATAATTTATGTAAGAACTTACCTGATAAATTCATTTCTTTCATATTAGCAAGAGTCCATGAGGCCCACCCTTTTTTTGTGGTGGTTATGATTTTTGTATAAAGCACAATTATTCCAATTCCTTATTTTATATGCTTTCGCACTTTTTTATCACCCCACTTCTTGGCTATTCGTTAAACTGAATTGTGGGTGTGGTGAGGGGTGTATTTATAGGCATTTTGAGGTTTGGGAAACTTTGCCCCTCCTGGTAGGAATGTATATCCCATACGTCACTAGCTCATGGACTCTTGCTAATATGAAAGAAATTAATTTATCAGGTAAGTTCTTACATAAATTATGTTTTTCATGCTACTCTACATTAGCTTCTAGTTTCACATGTATATCTTTTTCTATAAGTGCAATAACCTCGCTGTGTTTTGAGACAAACCCACCATCTTTTACATTTGTAGAGAGAAAACCAACTAGACCTGCAGGTCTGGAAAATACAATTAGGCCTGTGAGAGAAATTTAGACACAACTAAGGAATTTCTGATTTTAGCTCGCTCACAATAATTTTACAATAGAAAATAAATAAAGTATGCTTTGATTTTTTTAATTGTGTGGTACAATTTTATCATTGTATTTTGGAATTACGCTGTTTATTAAATAGAATCTTTACTGTGTCCAATAAATATGATTTTTCCTGCCCACAGGGACAGTAAAGTTAAAATTAATCTTTCATGATTCAGATAGAGCATGAAGTTTTAAACAAAAAAAACTTTCCAGTTTTCTTCTTTTATCTAATTTGCTTTGTTCTCTTGTTACAGAGAGAATTATGTAAATTAAATAGAAGTAAATTGGGTTGTTAAAACTGTTTGCTCTGTCTCAGTGTTTCTCAACTCTATCCCTCAAGTACCCCTATCAGACCAAACATTTTTATCATATCTGAACTAGAGCACAGATGAAATAATCATCTGATCAGTAACCATGGTTACTAACCTGGTCTCACCTATCCGCTGATTATTTCACCTGTGCTCTAGTCTAGTTAAGATATCATGTAAATCTGGCCTGTCCTGAGGCCTGGATTTGAGACACTTACTGCTTTATCTGAATCATGAAAGAAACAACTGTTGGCGCTCTACAAAAAAAGATAATAATAATAATAATATAAATGGGAGTCTATTGTGAATTTATATTTGCTGAATACTTTTAATATGATTGTTAAAGTGTATTTTAACTAAACATGTTATTTTTAATACATTTTTAAAGTGATCACTATACTGTACTATACTATTTGTCTCCTTCACATAAAAAATGTAGGATACACCATAAAGTGAGATTCACAGCTATCAAGGTAATTTAGAAGCCAATTTACCAAAGTGCGACGGACATGATACAATGTAGCGTATCATGTCTGCCGCACATCGATAAATGCCGACAGCATACGCTGTTGGCATTTATCATTGCACAAGCAGTTCTGGTGAACTGCTTGTGCAATGCCACCCCCTGCAGATTCGCGGCCAATCGGCTGCTAGCAGGGGGTGTCAATCAGCCCGATCGTATTGGATCGGGCGGATTGAAGACCGCAGCCTCAGAGGCAGCGGACAAGATATGGAGCAGTGGTCTTTAGACTGCTGCTTCATAACTACTGTCTCTGGCGAGCCTAAAGGCTCGCGCGGAAACAGGGGCATCAAGCTCCATTCAGAGCTTGATAATTCGGCCACTTAGACTCATCTGGAATCCTATGGAGGACATTATAGCACTAATGGAACATTTTTAGACCACAGAAATTTAGAGAATTGCGCACATACTTCTTTTTTATAATGCCGATATTGTCCTGGTTAATACAAGGGGTTACATAAAACTAAATACCCAAGTACTAAATTATCTTAATGCATAAATCTATACTATAATCGCGTTTGTAACGGATCCGTCGCCAGTTGTGCACGCATCCTCAAAGGAATGTTGGCTGCGCAAGGCAGCCAAAAGAATGTTGGCTGCGCGCACAGCCAAAAGATTGCACCTGGATGCAGAATCCACCTTAAAAGGGCAATCAGCTCTTTTCCAGCCCATTAAACCCGAAGCCTTAAAAAAACAAACACTCAACCGCCCGCATGAAATAACTAAAAAACACGTAACCGCCCGCAAGAAATATAAATAAAAACACATAACCGCCCACATGAAGTATAACAAAAGAAACTAACCTCCCGTACGAAGTATTAACAAACACCTAAACCGTCAACCCCCACATCGCAAAACAATAAAGTAATTAACCCCAATCCGCAAATAACATAATTAAAATATTAACCCCTTAACTGCCAACCACTCACATCGCAATAAACCTAATTAACCCTTGTAACCCCTAAACCGACAAACCTCCACATCACAATAAACCTAATCCACCTATTAACCCCTAAACTGCCAACCCCCCACATCGCAATAAACCTAATTAACCTATTAACCCCTAAACCGACAAACCCCCACATCTCAATAAATCTAATTAACCTATTAACCCCTAAACCGACAAACCCCCATATCACAATAAACCTAATTAACCTATTAATCCCTAAACCAACAAACCCCCACATTGCAGTAAACCTAATTAACCTATTAACTCCTTAACTGCCAACCCCCCACAATGCAAATAACTAATTTAATTACTAAGTCCCCTAACCTAACACCCCCTAAATTAACCTCAATACTAAGTTACACTTAAATCCTAACATTAAATTACAAAAAAATTATCTAAAATTACAAAAAATTAAAAACTCTAAAATAACAGAAAAAAATAAAAAAAAATATCAAAAATCAAAAAGATTAAACCTAATCCCTATGAAAATAAAAAATCCTATAATATTGCAACCTCGGAGATGGCGGATAGAGCCACCCCCAGCAACATTAGCAAGTTTCTGGAGGGACTAGACTTACCTGTATTATCTGAGGATGCCAAAACCACATTAGAGAAACAATTTACAATAGGGGAAGTTAAAATAGCCATAGCTAGTCTAGCTCCCCACAAAGCCCCGGGACCGGATGGATTCACAGTCGCCTTCTATCAGGTTCTTAGCTCTACACTTTCCCTGATTCTGCTCCGCTTCTTTGAAAGCGTGGCTCAACGTGGCAGATTCCTCCCAGAATTCCTCGAGGCTAGCATCATCACAATTCACAAAGAAGGCAAAGACCCTACGCTATGCCCTAGCTATAGGCCCATTTCCCTCATTAATGTAGACGCCAAAATCCTCGCCAATAGGTTGAACAAACACCTTCAGACACTTATACATTTGGACCAAGTAGGATTTGTCCTCAACAGGCAAGGCTCTGATAATACCCGTCGTCTCCTAAACATATACACGAAGGTAGCGGACCTGGGTCTCCCCATGCTCACTCTGTCACTCGACTCCGAAAAAGCGTTTGACAGAGTGAGGTGGTGAGGTGGGAATACTTATTCCAAACTCTAGTAGCATTCGGTATGCCAGATACCTATATCAGAGCTGTTACGGCACTCTACTCTTCCCCCACTGCTGTGGTGAGGGGCCTGGGGTTCTGCTCTCCCACAATACAGATAACGAACGGGACGAGACAGGGGTGTCCTCTGTCTCCTCTCCTATTCGTACTGGCAATCGAGCCTCTAGGCACAGCTATTAGAAGATGCCCTGCAATACAGGGACTCCAACTCCATGACACCATTCAGAAACTAGCTCTGTTTGCGGATGACCTTACAGTCTTCCTCACGGAACCCCTAGACTCCCTCCCTCCACTATTCCATCTGCTAAGGAGATTCGGTGAACTCTCATATTACAAAATTAATGTCAGTAAAACAGAGGCGTATTCTCTTAATATTCCCTTGCAAGACGAACACAGAATTCGACTCCTTTATTCTTTCAAATGGTCCCGATAAGGAATAAGACACCTAGGTGTATTCCTCTCCCCACTCTAAACTAATAACTATCAAAGAAAACTATGAGAGTTTGCTGAAGGAGATTACACTGGAGCTTAACTCCAAGAGGTATAGCGAGAACTTGTGGTTCGGCAGGGTGGCGGCCCTCAAAATGATGGTGCTACCCAAGCTTATGTGTATATTCCGCTGCATTCCCATCCCAATTCCGGTATCTCTGATTCGGAAGTTTCAGACACTTTTCAATACCTACACCTGGCACAACAAAAGACCTTGAGTTGCAGCCCACATCCTACAAGCTCCCATAGAGAGGGATGGGATAGGCCTTCCTAACGTAAGGAAATATCATGAGGCCGCAATGATTACCCATGTTTCGGCGTGGGGTAATGGCCTCTGTTACGGTACCAACAGTGTACCAAGGGTTAATACCAGGGAACAACGTCCTGCATAGGGAATCAGCAATTCACAAACCAGCCAGTTTTCAGGTTTAAACAGAATGACATTTATTAAAGGCTAGATGCCTAGTATTTATACAGATTTGACACCCCCCCCAGATGGGGGTTGAAAGACTGTTGTACATTACATGGAGGGAACAAGCCCTTTGACATGATACAATAGAATTATATTACTTAAACACTTCAACCACAAGACACTCTTGGCCCTTCTTATCACTTAGGCGTTTTCTCTCTGGAGGTGATCAAACAATAGAATGCTTAGCACTAATTAGATTATAGCTGGAGCCAGCAACTCTGTCTTTAGAAATTAGTTTCTTAGCTAAACACAATTAACTCCTTCAGTCCTGACAGAAGGGTCTGTCACATATCTCCCCCGTTGTGGAACACTCCGGCAGACCCGGCTTGACCCTTTGGCGGGTCAACCTGGGGATGACCGGACTAGGAGGTGGTAGGCATGTCAGTTTGCCAGGACAATCCATCTGTATTCCCGTTATGAGAGAGAATTCCTGTCCATACAAAGAAGGGTTCAACTTCCTCAGTGCCCAGACTAGGGCTAAACAGTCCTTCAAAATCCCATCAGCTTCTTTACGAGTTTTCTGTACCTGCTCTTTATAGGTATCCACAATCCCTTCATACTGACATAGGGTGCCCTTGAGTTGCTGCACCTCACTATGAGCCCAGCGTCAGCTTCTCCTCAAGTGTCGCTAAGTTTGTCTTTAAGGTTTCATGTCCCACTCTCAAGCTGGTGTTTTCTGCAGTCTGTCGGTGCAGCTTGTCTAGCAGAGATTCACGTTCTAAACGTGCTTTTTCCTCTGCGCTCCTCTTCTCCTTCATCAGCGCATTGTAACGGGACCTCCACATATCAATAGCGGATAGAGATTTACTGAGCTCAGCGTCCTGGGGCTTAGCAGCAGGTGGGTCAGTCTCTGCTGCACGGATCTGGGCACGGGTAGTCACAGAGTTAACATCAGCGGGACCCATAGGAGCGTAGGCAGAAACAAGGGGGGCCAAGTCATTTCCAAGAAGAACATCAGCAGGTAAGTCCTTCTTGACCCCCACATTCACAGGTCTAGCGCCCACTCCCCCAATCCAAATGTACCCTGGCAACAGGTAGGCTGAACACATCGCCCCTTGCTACCCTCACAGCCACAGTGTCTCCAGTGTACTGTTTCTCAGACACCAAGTTCTTTTGAAGCAAGGTCATGGTAGCACCAGTATCCCGTAGACCACTGACCTTCTTCCCATTCACTTTAACCAGTTGCCGGTTATTCCGGTGGGCAGCTTGCACAAGGTCTGCCTCATGTAGGATGCTCCAGCATTCTTGCGCCTCTACGTAGCGGGCCGCAGGCTGAGGATTACGTGGGATTCCGCCGGCAGGTCTTCTCCAGGACTGCGCTTGGTTCGCTGCGTTTAGGGGACACTCTGGTCTTTTGTGCCCTAGTTGCTTACATCCAAAGCATCGAATCGGTTGTGAGTAGCCCCGCAAATTGAACAGGGCTCTCTGAGGGTAGTTCGTGGCCAGAGGCCGTGTGGTATAGCGGTGCGCCGGGGTTTGGTAACCGGCAGCTGCTGGGGTGACTGGGGGTCTGTACTCCACTCTAGCAGGGGGCTTAGTGGTAGCAGTGTCCAGTTTGCGGGCATCCGTATACTCATCTGCCAAGCGAGCCGCTTCCTGCAGGGTGGAGGGTTTACGGTCCCGAACCCACTCTCGAACTCCTGCGGGTAACTTGTCGAAACAATGTTCCAACAGGAATAGCTGCAGCACCTCTTCCCCAGATATGGCTTGGCACCCCGCTATCCAGTGAGCTGCTGTGCGGTGCACCTTACATGCCCACTCAAGGTAGGAATCTCCAGCTAATTTAACAGTGTCTCTGAACCGCCTCCGGTATGCCTCCGGTGTAACCGCATACCTGGAGAGCAGAGCCTCTTTTACCGTATTATAATCCCTGACTTCCTCATCTGGAATGGCCCCGAAAAGCCTCTCTGGCCCGGCCGGATAATTTTCCAGATAATATCGTGACCCAGTCCTCTGCGGGTACCTTGTGTAGTGCACATTGCCTCTCAAAATCCGCAAGGTACCCATCAATCTCTCCTTCTGTTTCCAGGAAGTTTTTAAAAACTGCAACATTTACTTTTCTCTTTTCCATCTTAGTCAGTATTGTAATAATCCCCCTCTTCCTGAGGTTACTGGCTTGTGTAGTTGCTCTTCTGGGCGATAAGGTTCATTCCGTCGCTGCCACCAATTGTTACGGTACCAACAGTGTACCAAGGGTTAATACCAGGGAACAACGTCCTGCATAGGGAATCAGCAATTCACAAACCAGCCAGTTTTCAGGTTTAAACAGAATGACATTTATTAAAGGCTAGATGCCTAGTATTTATACAGGTTTGACACCCCCCCAGATGGGGGTTGAAAGACTGTTGTACATTACATGGAGGGAACAAGCCCTTTGACATGATACAATAGAATTATATTACTTAAACACTTCAACCACAAGACACTCTTGGCCCTTCTTATCACTTAGGCGTTTTCTCTCTGGAGGTGATCAAACAATAGAATGCTTAGCACTAATTAGATTATAGCTGGAGCCAGCAACTCTGTCTTTAGAAATTAGTTTCTTAGCTAAACACAATTAACTCCTTCAGTCCTGACAGAAGGGTCTGTCACAGCCTCCCTGCAACTAGATGGAAGGAGTTGGAGCAGGCCTCGCTGCCAGGGTTTGTTGACCTGGAGGACCTTCTCTGGCCCCCCCCCCCACTGGCAGACAAAAGTCTGCATATCCAACAGCATAATCAAGGGGTGTCAGGAGAGCTGGCTGAAACTAAGACACAGCAAACTTATTGCCTTGCATCCCTCACCCGTACACTCTATACGAGGCCTACTACTAGGACTACCTGACATGCACGCCAACTCGTGGCCTGCCACGGATATAGTTTCTTTACAAGACTTCTATGAAAATAAACAACTAAAGGCACATGTGACTATGTTAACCTCACCCACGTTGACCCCAAAGTTTCATTTTGATCTCCTGCGAATCCGATCGCTTATGAGATCTTGGGGCTTCCTAGAAGACAAGCTGCGGGATCTCTCCCCGTGGGAACTGCACTGGAAAGCAAATTTCCAATTATACAAGCCTCTCTAAGTGCTTGCTGGAGGAAAATACCCCCTCCTAAACGATTCATATGGAGGCCTGGGAGAAAGATCTGCAGCTTACCCACTCACTTGAAGAGTGGGAAGAGGCAATTAGCATCACCAAAAAAGCCACCCACTGTGTAACCCTTTATGAGCTTTACTTTAAAATAATCACGAGGTGGCATTTGGTACCCACAAAGCTGCAGAAACTCTATCCAGACCATTCCCCCATGTGCTGGAGAGAGTGTGGGGAACAGGGCACTCCGCTCCACATTTGGTGGACATGCCCAAAGCTGACCGGTGTATGGAACAAGATAGAAACACTATGTAAAGATCTAGACTTAGTGGAGGCGCTCACCCCAGCCCTTGCAATCCTGCATCTAGGAGTAGAATCACTCCCCAGAGTTAAACGAAATTTACTTATATGCATCCTCACTTCCACCAAATTACTTGTAGCCAGAAATTGGAAGGAAAGCCAGCCCCCCAGGTGGCAAGGGATTATAGACTGTGTAAACCACATCAGAAGCATGCAAAATTACGTATACAGGGAGCATAAGCAACTGACTGATTTCTGCCTAATATGGGAACCGTGGGGACACCCTCTGGACCCGTAAAAAATGCATAACCAGATTTACCAATGACAAGCCTGAGGTAACTTTGACGGACTGACTTCCCAAACCTTTATACCCTAAACAATGCAGACAACAACAATACCCCCAAGAATTGCCCCTAAATTCTACCATTTGAGTAAGCCAGACACGGGGAGTAAGAGAGAGCCCTTGGATGGATTAATATGGCCTCTCTCGATTCCCGCATTCCATATGGTGAGATACATGAGCTGTCATGTATCTACGCCCCTCCGACGCCTGTAGTGTTTGACTATCCAGAAACCCTAGTGGACTGACCCACTAACTTAACGGCCATCCCAGTTGTATCTTTACTAAGATAAGCCAAAAGAACTAGTGAAGTTCAACAAGATCCTAAATGATGGCCTCTGTAAAAACGAGGTTCTTCTGATAATAGAGGTGCTGTTCCACCTCTTGCAACAAAGTTTATGTATTAATGTTATAATGTTATGTATTCAACCCATAATGCATAAGCTGTATGTTAACTGATTTACTTCAATAAAAATTATTTTTAAAAAATAAATAAAATAAAAAATCCCCCCACCCCCTAAACTAAACTATCATAATATAAGGGCCTTTTGTAGGGCATTGCCCTAAGTTAAACAGCTATTTTACATTTAAAAATTGCTAAATCCCACCTAACAGTAAAAAACCTCCCATCCACCAAACCCACCAAAATAAAAAAAAACTAACACTTAAAAAACCTAAACTACCCATAGCCCCCAAAGGGGCATTTGTATGGGCATTGTCCTTAAAAGGGCATTCAGCTATTTTACTGCCCTTAAAAGGGCAATCAGCTATTTTCCGGCCCATTAAATCCCTAATCTTAAAAAAAATAAAAAAATTCTAACAATAAGCCCCAAATAGGTACTCTTCCTGTTCCTGAAGTCCGGCGGAGAAGGTCTTCTTCCAGGCAGCTCCATCATCTTCTATCTTCATCCAGAGCGAAGGCGGCGCTGAGCGGAGGTGCGGAATTGGCTTCCACGATGCACAGATCCTCATCAACGGTGGCGGTCCTTGGCGCCGTTGAGGCTCCTCTTAATGCGATCGTCCGTTGCACGCTGAAGATTGAATGCAAGGTACTCCATATTTATTGAGGTACCTTGCATTCCTATTGGCGGAAATTTTGAAATCAGCCAATAGGATGAGAGCTACTAAAATCTTATTGGCTGATTTGAACAGCCCATAGGATTTCAGTAGCTCTAATCCTATTGGCTGATTTCACAATTTCAGCCAATAGGAATGCAAGGTACCCGAAATTGAATGCAGTACCTTGCATACAATCTTCAGTGTACGACGGACATCAGATAGAAAGGACTGCCGCCGAGCAGCGCCGCCAAGGACCGCCACTTTTGAGGACCGCCGCTGAGGATCCATGCATCGTGGAAGACAGCTCAGCACCTCCGCTCCGAGCCACCTTCATTCCGGATGAAGATAATGGAGTGGTCTGGAAGAAGACCTTCTCCGCCGGACTTCAGGAACGGTGAGTACCTATCTGGGGCTTAGTCTTAGGCTTTTTTTTTATTTTTTGGGGTCGCTTTTTTTTTAGATTAGTGTTTGGGCTGGAAAAGAGCTGATTGCGCTTTTAAGGGCAGTAAAAGAGATGAATGCAATGCCCATGGGTAGTTTCGTTTTTTTTTAGTGTTAGGTTTTATATTTTGGGGGGTTGGTGGGAGGGAGGGTTTTACTGTTAGGGGGGATTTAGTTATTTTTAAATGTAAAAGAGCTGTTTAACTTAGGGCAATGCCCTACAAAAGGCCCTTTTAAGGGTTATTGGTAGTTTAGTATTAGATTAGGGGGTGTTTGTATTTTGGGTGTGATTTTTCATTTTTATAGGGGAATTAGTTTAGGTTTACATTTTTTTATTTTGGATAGCTTTGTTTATTTTTTTCTGTAATTTTACTTTTTTATTTTTTGTAACTTTAGCTTGGGGGTTTGTATTATTTAAACATAGACTGCCCTCTGAGCAGGCTTATCGTCTAGTATGTAATAAGTGCTTTTGAATTAATACAAAAAAACATACTGTGTGAATAACCCATAATGGGATACAGCAAAGACTGGGCATAATTTTGGGTCCCACATGTTGTCCTCTGATGCCTTGTTTACATGTGCCTGCTAAATAAACATGTCTATAGCATACTCCTGTATCAGGAGTAGATGAGATGCAGGATATTAAGCTTTGCAATGGTAAATATTTCCTCATTTACACAAGAAGGAAGCACATGTTTTGATAGAAACATATTGAACATCTGTCTAAATAGTAATAACAATATAAATTACAAATGTTATACTTACACTTATGTCCCTTTAAATTCTTACCAACATCAACATTAAAGGGACATGGGTTTTGCATTGTAAGAGAAATATTTCCTGCTGTGTAGTGCTCTAGACACCTATCTTTTCAATAACAAAAATAACATGGGAACAAAGCAAATTTGATAATCAAAGTAAGTTGGAACTTTTTTTTTTTTTAAATTGTGTGCTCTGTATTTTTGGGAATTTTATATCCCTTTAACAAGCTCAGTATTGACTAAACATTAGTACCTATATACATAGCTGTAAATATTAATACCAGCAGACAAGCAATGCACGTTACACTTTCACCGCTATGAGATTAATTTCTAATATTAGATCCCCGTTTCGGTTGATTTCAGCCAATATGGGGAACGTGTTTTCCGAGTGAGCACAATCCAAAATGGATTTGACCACTAAAAACCCTCAGCAATGAATGAGTTTTCACTTGAAAAGATTACCTAAAACATGTTTCCGGGTGTTAACCTTTTAAGGCCGTTCTGACGTTCTATTCTGTCCTAACCGCGCTGGGCTGTTGCGCTGTTAGGACGGAATAGAACGCCCTAGTCGTTTGGCTGTCCTGAAGCCAATGGCGCTTCCAGGATGCGATCACGGTCTGGAGGGTGTGCCTAGTGTCATAGGGACGCCCCCCTGACCCGATCCCATCATTGAAATCTCATGATCACATGCATGATCGCTGGATTTCAATTTGTTTACATTGGAACGTTGTTCCGATGTAGACAAATTAACCCTGGTAGCAGTGTTTGCAACAATATTTATAGCCATGTTATACATAGGGTTAGATTACAAGTGGAGCGCTAATTTATCACATTACAAGTGGCTGGTTATTGCTGCTGCATGCACGCATAACCAGAGATCAGATCGCTGGTTAATTTTCTAAATGGCCCCCAAAATAAAGTGGTGTGTTTTTGTGTAATAATAATAATAATAATAAAAAAGCATCTTTATTATTTTTTTTTAAATAACTGCTAAAAGCAGTTATAAGTGGTTAAACGTCACTGAAAAGTGCCTTTACATTGCGGTCTATGGGGTCTGTGTTATTTCTGTAAATATATATGCGTATGCTTATATACATATAAATATTTATATTTTAATATGTGTATATACTGTATAAGCATATACATATATATTTACATTTGCTGCCCATCGCTGTGCAACTAACCCGCTTCGCTACGCTAGTTCTCATGCCGTGGCTGACGGCATGAGAACGAGGTTCCCCTTGGAACCTATGGAAGCGCGCTCTCGTGAGCGCAATGCTTCCATGCAATGAGAAGTTGCATTCTCATTGCACCTCACTTGTAATACCAGCGCACATTTGCAGCACAAATATGTCTTTGCAGAAACAAAATTTTGCGCTCAACTTGTAATCCGGCCCATAGCTGGCAAACACTGTTGCCATAGAGTGCTAAAGACATGTGCACGCTCCTAAGCTCTTATCAGTCTGCCTAGGTTTAGCCTTCAACAAAGGATACAAAGAGAACAAAGCAAATTTGATACTAGAAGTAAAATTTAAAGTTGTTTAAAATTGCATGCTCTATCTGAATCATGAAAGTTGAAAGCACTGGTTTTCAGACCTGTCCTCAGGCCACCCCAACAGGCCAGGTTTTCAGGATTACCTTGGATGAGAGCAGGTAAAATAACCATGTTTACTAATCAGCTGATTATTTCACCTGTGCTCCAATTCAGATATCCTCAAAATGTGGCCTGTTAGGGAGGCCTGAGAACAGGATTGAAAACCAGTGGTTGAAAAGGATATGAAACAGTCAATAACAAAGCACTAATCAGTGGCTTATACTTAGAGACATGAAACCCAACATTTTTCTTTCATGATTTAGATAGAACAGACAATTTTAAACCACTTTTCAATTTACTTCTATTATCAATTTTGTTTCATTTTCTTGGTATCCTTTATTGAAGGAGCAGCAATGCACTACTATAAGGTAGCTGAATACGTTGGTAAGCCAATGATAAGAGGTATATATGAGCAGCCACCAATCAGCAGTTAGCTTCAAGCACCTATATATATGTTTTTCAACAAAGAATACCGAGAGAATGAAGCAAATTAGATAATAGAAATAAATAGGAAAGTTGTTTAAACATGTATGCTCTATCTGAATCATGAAATAATAATTTCGGGTTTCATGACCCTTTAATAGAAATCATTGCAATATGCATTATTCATCATTTTAAATGGATTTACAGTTTGTTTTTTTTAACTTCATTTTGTGCAGTGTCTGTTACTTTCTGTCATGGCCCTACAAGGAGGCTGTGGTCCACACAGGAAGGCTTATCTAGCTTGATGTAATACAACTTCTAGATTAACATGAGATGGTTGTGAAAAGACTATATAAACAGGGATTCAGATTTGCCCATGCTCAGAACAGTCAGAATGCAACCTAAGTTGCCAATATGTCACCCTAAGGGTACGGGCTACACTGAGAATTTCCAAGTGCTCATTTTGCAAGAAGACATGTAAGTTGCTTGCTGTTTTTTTTTACACAATCTGGATCTTTTAATGTTTACTTTGATTTAGAATATTTGTTTTTACCTAAGCAGCACTGTTTAATATCCCTTTACTTTTGAGTTTACTGTGTCCCTTTAAGATATAATATATCAGAGTTTCAATACAGAGAGCAGCAATCCATTTCATTATTGATTGGAATTTAAACCCTTTAGAAATCATGTTGACTGTATCTCTTTCTTTAGTTATGTATTATTTTCATTTCCAGTGTATTTTCTCACACAGCCTGTTAACACTGTACTTGTAAATATTAACAAGTAACTCCATGAGTTGATCAATAAAGTTAAATATTTTATGCAGGGAGCAAATTTGCTTTTATTGTAACATGACATTTTTCATTATTCTCATGATTGTGTCAGAAAGAAGCTGAGTGAGTAAATATGACCTCATGACTGCTGCATGGATTTTTGCTATGTTAAAAGGCCTAGGAGTGCCTAACAAAGGCCGAGGAAATAAAGTAAACAAAATATAGCTATGTTAAAGGCCCCCTGATTAGTAAATATATGGTAAATGATAGATAATGAAAAGTCACTCTGTGAAGTACACAATAGAAAAAAAGAAGCTCTATTTGATTTCCTTAAACAGGGTTAACACAAATTTAATATATGACAAATTATGTTAAAATCATGGATCCATGGTACAATAAAATCAAAAAACAATGTAATGGCTAATAGTTAATCTGGTTGGGGAAATGGCAATTCCTGCAAACAATGTGAAGTGTCCAAAAGTCAGTGAGAAAAATTGATAAAAAATCAAAATTGTTAAAAAATGTTAGAAATCGTAAAAATTAAATCGTAGTAACAGTGATCAGAAAACAGTGATCAAAAAAGAAAAAGAAAAAGCAAGTAAAACGTGGAAAAAAATGTGAATTAAATATCCCAATTGAGAAAGAAAACAATAAAAAAAACTTGTATTATAATAATCCTCCTTGTGAGTGTGTCCTCAGTTAGTGAATACAAGGTGTTATGTGGTATAAGGTGAAGGGATATCCGGTAAACACTGGGCTCAATCCCTTAATAGAACATTTGAATCCTCAGTGTGCGGTGGACGACGCCCTCAACATCGGATCGATGGACCTCTGCCTTGACTTCCGCCTCCGCGCATCTACCGCTCCGCCTCCGCAGGGATGAAGAAGATGATGGTCTCTCGATGGATGAAGATGAAGCCGCCTGGATGAAGATTGAACCCTGGGATGAAGATGGAGCCACTGGGATGAAGATCATTCAAGCCGGACTTAAGCAACTGTGAGTACCCAGCAGCAGCTGCACAGGAAGTAAATGGGAGGGGAACAACAGAACAATGGAGCTCCACTCTAGACAGGAAACATGTGACCTCCACGGAGTTATTTGTATTTATCGTTGGTTATTTTACTCGTATTATCCTCTTACCTTCCGTTTTCGTTTTTTTCCTTTATTTACCCCTCTTTTACTTGTGTACTGCTTCTGCTTTGTTTTCCCCCTGCTCAACGATCTCCGGTTGTGTCCGCCATCTTGTATGTTAATTTCTTCTGGGTCACGTTTTCATTTTGCGTGACGTCCTTTTTCTGCCCCTCTGACCTGTCAATCTCAGGTTTTTTCTTCCCCGCTTCATCATTTCTCCTCAGATCTTGTCCGGAACAGTAGTTATTTTATTTTAGCAACATTTGTTTCATGTTTGTTTCATTTTAGGCTCACAATTGTTTTTTCTTTACCATTGCTGCTTGCTTATTTAATTCTGACATATTTCAGTAGTATTATATAAGATTTAAAGTATATTTATTCTCATTTAGACTCTGAAATGGACTCTAATGTTGTTTTTAAGAAGAGAATAAATAGAAAGAGGAAATATATTATACAATCAGATTCTTCTGATAATTTAGATTCACCCAATATGCAAGTTCAAAAATTTCATTTTGATTCTGAGGAATTTTCTAAATCTGATCTCTTGTTAATAGTCTAAAAGTTCCTCAAATGCCCTCATAAAACCAACTGCACTAGGCAGTTTTGGGGGGCTAAAGTTGCCAGGTGTGGAGAGTTAGAACAAAAAATGCACTGAGAAGTGCCTTTACATTGGGGTCTAAGGGAACTGTGTGTTCCCAGTAAATATATATGTACTGTATATGCTATACATATACTAGGCGATAAGCCTGCCCAGAGGGTAGTCTTTTTTTTAAAAAAAAAAAAAAATACAAACCCCAAACCTAAAATTACACAAAATAAAAAATGTAAAATTACAGAAAAAAATAAACAAAGCTATCCAAAATACAAAAATGTAAACCTAAACTAATACCCCTATAAAAAATCCCCCCAAAATAAAAAACACCCCCTAATCTAATACTGAACTAACCAATAGCCCTTAAAAGGGCTTTCGTAGGGCATTTCTTAAGTTAAACAGCTCTTTTACCTAAACAAATTACCATTTACCCCATAACAGTAACCCCCCCACCCACCAAACCCCCCCAAATAAAAAAAAAAATAACCTACCCATTGCCCCTAAAAGGGCATTTGTAAGGGCATTCAGCTCTTTTACTGCCCTTAAAAGGGCAATCAGCTCTCTTTTAACATTCCAAAAAAACCCTAATCTTCCAGGCAGCTCCATCATCTTCTATCTTTATCCGTAACGAAGGCAGTGCGGCGCAAAGCAGAGGTGCGGAGTTGTCTTCCCCGATGCGTGGATCCTCAGCGACGTTCCTCAATGGCGGCGTTCCCTCTGCGGCATGGAGGCTCCTCTTCATCCGATATCCGTCATACACTGAAGATTGAATGCAAGGTACCCGGCAATCAATTTGGGGTACCTTGCATTTCCTTTTTACTGAAATTTTTAAATCAGGCCAATATGATTAGAGCTACTGAAATCCTATTGGTTGTTCAAATCAGCCAATTAAGATTTCAGTAGCTCCTCAACCTATTGGCTGATTTCAAAATTTCAGCCAATAGGAAAGCAAGGTACCCCAATAAATATAATAAAAACGATTGGCATGAAGAGGCGCTTCCCCACGCCGCTGAGGACCACCACCGATGAGGATCCACGCATCGGGGAAGCCAGATCTGCTCCGCCTTCAGGAACCGCCGGATTTCAGGAACGGTGAGTACCTATTTGGGGCTTATGTTTTAGGATTTTTTTGTTTTTTTTTGTTTATTTTTAGATTAGGGATTTAATGGGCTGGAAAAGAGCCAATTTCCATTTTAAGGACAGTAAAAGAGCTGAATGCCCTTTTAAGGGCAATGCCCATACAAATGCCCTTTTAGGGGCAATGGGCAGTTTAAGGTTTTTTGTGTTAGTTTTTTTTATTTTGGGGGGTTTGGTGGGTGGGGGGGGTTTTACTGTTAGGTGGGATTTAGTAATTTTTAAATGTGAAAGAGCTGTTTAACTTAGGGCAATGCCCTACAAAAAGGCCCTTTTAAGGGCTATTGGTAGTTTAGTTGAGGGGGGTGTTTTTATTTTGGGTGGGCTTTTTTATTTTCATAGGGATTAGGTTTAAAATAATTCCGATTATCCTAGCTTTGTGAAGGAATAATCTAGATTTTATTAAAGAGACAAGTATTTTGCTATATATCTTTTCACTTTACTGCAGACAGCATTTTAACGGACAGTAAATTTAAATAAAAAAACAAAGACAACAATGAATATAACATAGAAACCAATGAAAACAAGGCTTGAGATGTTATGGATAAAAATGACCAATGAGAGAAGTCCAAGAATCCATAAAATGACGCAGTAACTGTAAACTCCTCCTCTTTTCTCTTTGCTGCTCACAGAGATAAGTATATTGTATTATTGTATTATTAAAATAAATACATATTTATTTTTGGTGTTTTTTTTCTTTTCTTTGCCTTATTGTGTTGTATTATGACTATCAATTTAGTATTTCTTGCTTCTGTAATTATTATTAATTTTGTTTATTTTTCCTTTTTTATATTTTGTTTTATTTTATGTTTATTTTACTTTATTTTCATTATTCTGTTTAGGTTAATTTTTATTTCTTGTTATTAATTATTTAACTTATGTTTCTGCTTCCTGCTTTGTTTTCCGTTTTTTTCAAATCCTCTTTTCTGTTGTTTGTATAGTTATTTGTATTTATCGTTGGTTATTTTACTAGTATTATCCCTCTTACCTTTCCGTTTTTCGTTTTTTTCCTTTATTTACCCCTCTTTTACTTGTGTACTGCTTCTGCTTTGTTTACCCCCTGCTCAACGATCTCCGGTTGTGTCCGCCATCTTGTTTGTTGATTTCTTCTGGGTCACGTTTTCATTTTGCGTGACGTCCTTTTTCCGCCCCTCTGACCTGTCAATCTCAGGTTTTTTCTTCCCCGCTTCATCATTTCTCCTCAGAATCTTGTCCGGAACAGTAGTTATTTTATTTTAGCAACATTTGTTTCATGTTTGTTTCATTTTAGGCTCACATTTGTTTTTTCTTTACCATTGCTGCTTGCTTATTTAATTCTGACATATTTCAGTAGTATTATATAAGATTTAAAGTATATTTATTCTCATTTAGACTCTGAAATTGACTCTAATGTTGTTTTTAAGAAGAGAATAAATAGAAAGAGGAAATAGATTCTTCTGATAATTTAGATTCACCCAATATGCAAGTTCAAAAATTTCATTTTGATTCTGAGGAATTTTCTAAATCTTTTTCACAAGATTCCCTCGATAAATGTATTTTTTCTTCATCTGAAGATTCCCCTAAGCCCAATAAATCTAGGCGCATTTCAAAATCTAAGAAATTGAAGCTTATGGACAATTTTGGGGATCCATATACTGACCCTAATGATTTGGAACATTCCAGATCCTCTTTATGGAGGCCTTCTAAGAGGGTTTCTAAATTTCTGGACTATTATATTCGTAGACCCCCTGACCAATAGAACTAAAAGTACTTTAAGAGCAGAATGCCTCGCCCTAAACTCCCACACAATACACATTTTAACCCCTAATATTGGTGCTAACTTATTAAAATTTTTAGGTATTATAATGCAATCTTAGAAGAGGCCATGACAGGTTTTTAAAATCTTGTCAAGACAAGCTCCTGACTCCTTAGGCCCTGTTACATAACTTTTTGGCTTTCAGAAAGAAGCTATCGCTAATGATTCTATGTTAGATCCTTATGTTTCCAGAGGATGGATTCAGAGATTAGTCTATATACTGGGTGATGCTAATACTTCTTTATCTACACAGAGAAGAAGATTAATATTGAGGTGTATAGATCCAAAAATGGATGGATTTGCTCCAACTGAATTGAGTGCCACTGCGATAGTGGGACTCTCTCAGAACCGCAAGTATAAACTGCTACGGCGGACTTTCTGAAGCACAGAAGTGGCATTAATATGAAACCAAGATTTTTTTAGCCTAAATTGTGGGATTGCCAAAGAAAAGGGTATATCTAATACACAGTTATACTCGCCTTAACACAGCAATCTGTGAATTTGTCAAAATAAGGGCGGTAACTTTTCAGACTTTAAAAACCCAGACACACTCTGGCCATCCAATATTATCATTTGTTTGGTATTGGTACATTCAACCACAGGATATAATTCCTCTATTTCAGTTGCTGGGAACCCCTAGCAACCTTTACCTGTGACTTTAACAGACTTTGGAACTTTAAGTTATCCTTTTATATACATATTGTATATTTATTATTTTACATTGTTTTGCTTTGAGAGCTCTCTTACATGATTATGAACCATGATTTCTTTTACAAAGATATGACGAGTCCACGGATTTCAGCCTTAGTTGTGGGATAATTAACCTCCTGCTAACAGGAAGTGGCAAAGAGCACCACAGCAGAGCTGTATATGTAGCCCCTCCCTTCCCCCTCTACCCTCAGTCATTCTCCTTTGCCTGTGTTATACTAGGAAGACATGGTAAAGTGAGGTGTGTTAGTTTAGTTTGTTCAATCAAGAAGTTTTTTATTTTAAATGGTACCGGTGTGTACTATTTTCTTCAGGTGGTTATGGATAAGATTTCTGCCGCCTGAGGTTGATGATCTTAGCAGTTGTAACTAAGATCCACGCTGGTCCCTCCTACAAGTCTTCTGAAGGTAACACATAAGACATCTTCAGTGTGGAGACCGGTTTCATGCTACAAGCAGCATTAAGGTAAGTGCAAGCCTTTTATTTCTGAAGAGACTTGATATATCAGAAACTGGCTGGCATTTATTTCCCTATATGGGAATGGGGGGTAAGAAGTAGACCTGTTTACAAGAGGGTTACTGGAGTCCTTATTTTATTTTTTATTTCTGACATAAGGGCATGATATGACACTCTGGGAGAGGCATAAGGGCTTTAAATTGATTAAAGCTATTTTTTATTTTATATCCAGCATGTTTTCCTGGGATGTGTTTGGTGTGTGTTTTGTGTTCCACTTAGCTGTATGAAACAACCATTTCCCATGCGGTTGTGTTTGGGCCTACTCCAACTTCGGCCATAAGGGGGCGGGGCTTGTCTTCACGCGCTCAGTTGTGCACTTCCTTCTTGACAGAGGTGCAGCAAGCAGTACTCCGGTTGTCCTGGACAGTAGTCTCTGGCTTGGAGTGTTGGCTACTCAATTACTGAAGTACCCTGGGGCAGGTAGGCACCACTGTAGTGCTGTGGAGAGGTGCAGAGGGTGTTTTTGTGTAAATGATATATTTTTCACCTTTCTCATAGGTGCAAAATTTTTTGGATATACCAATTAGATTAGTGGACTTTTGGTAGCAAATTAACGTTAATTAAGCAGTTTTTGGAAAAATTGTTCTCCTTTTCCTTTCTTTAAAGGCGGCAGTACAAACATTTTTCAACATGTCAGAAATTGAGGATTCGTCATTTTCTTTGTGTTAGAAGCTATTGTGGAACCCCCTCTTACATTGTGTACCTCTTGTACTGAAGGGCCTTACATTGTATAAGTCCATATTTAGGCTAAGATAGTGTGCCCTAAGGATGATTCTCAAAGGTTATGCCATCCAATTCTCCCCAAGTGTCACAACCTTTAATGCCACACAAGTGACGCCAAGTACCTCTAGTGCTTCTAATTCCTTTAACTCTGCAGGAGATGGCTGCAGTTATGTCAACTACCCTTACAGAGGCATTATTTAAATTACCAATGTTGCAGGGTAAACGTAGTAGGTCAGGTATTAATGTGAATACTGAATCCTCTGATACTTTATTAGCTATTTCCAATGTACCCTCACAGTATTCTGAGTTGGGGGTCAGGGAATTGCTGTCTGAGGGAGAAATTTCAGACTCAGGGAATGTGTTACCTCAGACAGAGTCGGACGTTATGTCCTTTAAATTTAAGCTTAAACACCTCCGTCTGTTGCTTCGGGAGGTCTTAGCGACTCTGGATGATTGTGATCCTATTATGATACCACCAGAGAAATTGTGTAAGATGGACAAATATCTAGAAGTGCCTACTTACACTGATGTTTTTCCGGTTCCTAAAAGAATTTTGGAAATTATAAAGAAGGAATGGGATAGACCAAGTATACCGTTTTCTCCCCCTCCTACTTTTAAGAAAATGTTTCCCATATCGGACACCATTCGGGACTTGTGGCAAACGGTCCCTAAGGTGGAGGGAGCTATATCTACCCTGGCTAAGCGTACAACTATACCCATTGAGAACAGTTGTGCTTTTAAAGACCCTATGGATAAAAAATTAGAGGGTCTCCTAAAGAAATTGTTTATTAATCAGGGTTTTCTTTTACAACCTACTGCTTGCATTGTTCCAGTAACTTCTGCAGCAGCTTTTTGGTTTGAAGCTCTGGAAGAGTCCCTGAAGGTTGAGACTCCGTAAGATGACATTTTGGATATAATTAAGGCTCTCAAGTTAGCTAATTCTTTTATTACTGATGCCGCTTTTCAAATTGCTAAATTAGCGGCGAAAAATGCAGGATTTGCTATTTTAGCGTGTAGAGCATTGTGGCTCAAATCTTGGTCTTCTGATGTGTCATCAAAACATAAGCTTTTAGCTGTTCCCTTTAAACATAAGACCCTTTTCGGGGCCAGAATTGAAGGAAATAATTTTCTGGACATTACAGGAGGTAAAGGCCATTCCCTACCTCAGGATAAGTCTGTTAAGATGAGGGGTAAACAGAATAATTTTCGTTCCTTTCGGAATTTTAAGGGAGGACCTTCTACTTCCTCTTCCTCCACAAAGCAGGAAGGGAATTTTACCCAATCTAAGTCAGTCTGGAGACCCAACCAAAATTGGAATAAAGGTAAACAATCTAAGAAGCCCGCTGCTGCTACTAAGACAGCATGAAGGGGTGTCCCCCGATCCGGGACCGGATCTAGTAGGGGGCAGACTCTCTTTGTCCAGGCTTGGGCAAGAGATGTTCAGGACCCCTGGGCACTAGAAATAGTGACCCACGGTTATCAGTTGGATTTCAAGGATTTTCTCCCAAGAGGGAGGTTTCATCTTTCAAGATTATCTGCAGACCAGATAAAAAGAGAGGCGTTCTTACACTGTGTAAAAGACCTTGTTACTATGGGAGTAATATGTCCAGGGGTTTTACTCAAATCTATTTGTGGTTCCCAAAAAAGAGGGCACTTTCAGATCCATCTTAGACCTCAAGTGTCTAAACAAATTTCTCATCGTTCAAGATGGAGACTATACGAACAATTTTACCAATGATCCAGGAGGGTCAATATATGACTACCGTGGACTTGAAGGATGCTTACCTTCATATTCCTATCCACAAGGATCATCATCAGTTTCTAAGGTTTGCCTTCCTGGACAAACATTATCAGTTTGTGGCTTTTCCCTTCGGGTTGGCCACAGCACCCAGAATCTTCACAAAGGTTCTAGGGTCTCTTTTGGCGGTTCTCAGACCGCAAGGCATAGCAGTGGTGCCTTATCTGGATGATATTCTAATTCAGGCGTCAACATATCAACTGACAAAATCTCACACAGACATAGTGTTGTCTTTCCTGAGAACTCTCCGTTGGAATGTGAACATAGAAAAGAGTTCACTAGTTCCACAGACAAGGGTCCCCTTCCTGGGAACTCTGATAGACTCGGTAGACATGAAATTATTTCTAACGGAGGTCAGAAAATCAAAGATTTTGGACACTTGCCGAGCACTTCAGTCCATTCCTCGGCCATCAGTGGCTCAGTGTATGGAGGTAATTGGATTAATGGTAGCGGCAATGGACATTGTTCCGTCTGCTCGCTTTTATCTCAGACCACTGAAGCTGTGCATGCTCGGACAGTGGAATGGGGACTATGCAAATTTATCTCCTCAGATAAATCTGGATCAAGAGACCAGAGACTCTCTTCTTTGGTGGTTGTCGCCGGATCATCTGTCCCAGGGGACTTGTTTCCGCAGACCCTCGTGGGTGATAGTGACAACAGACGCCAGTTCCTTAGCAATGATAGAAGTATTCAAGATAATCCGTTGGGGGGAGACCCACTCTTGTCATCTGTCAGCGATCTTCATCCCAGGAGTAGAGAACTGGGAAGCGGATTTTCTAAGTCGACAGACTTTACATCCGGGGGAGTGGGAACTTCACCCGGTGGTATTTGCTTCATTGATTCTCAGAGGGGGCAGATCGGAATTGGATCTGATGGCATCTTGACAGAATGCCAAGCTTCCAAGAAATGGATCCCGGTCAAGGGATCCTCAGGCCGAACTGATAGATGCCTTGGCAGTGCCTTGATTGTACAGCCTAGCTTATGTGTTTCCACCGTTTCCTCTTCTCCCTCACGTGATTGCTCGAATCAAACAGGAGAGAGCTTCAGTGATCCTGATAGCGCCTGCATGGCCACGCAGGACTTGGTATGCGGATCTAGTGGACATGTCCTCTCTGCCACCGTGGAAACTTCCATTAAGACAGGACCTTCTCATTCAAGGTCCTTTCCAACATCCAAATCTAATTTATCTGCAGTTGACTGTGTGGAAATTGAACGCTTGATTTTATCAAAGTGAGGATTCTCTGATTCGGTCATCAATACTTTGATTCAGGCTAGAAAGCCTGTCACTAGAAAAATCTATCATAAGATATGGCGTAAATATCTTTATTGGTGTGAATCCAAGGGTTACTCATGGAGTAAAGTTAGGATTCCTAGGATTCTGTCTTTTCTCCAAGAAGGATTGGAGAAAGGGTTATCAGCAAGTTCCTTAAAGGGACAAATTTCAGCTTTATCAATTCTGTTTCACAAACATTTGGCAGATGTGCCAGATGTTCAGTCTTTTTGTCAGGCTTTATCTAGAATAAAGCCTGTATTTGGACCCATTACTCCTCCCTGGAGTTTGAATTTAGTTCTTCGAGTTCTTCAAGGGGTTCCGTTTGAACCCATGCATTCCGTGGATATCAAATTGTTATCTTGGAAAGTTCTGTTTTTAGTTGCTGTTTCTTCTGCTCGAAAAGTTTCTGAGCTTTCAGCGCTACAGTGTGATTCTCCTTATCTAATTTTTCATTCTGATAAGGTGGTGTTACGTACCAAACCTGGATTTCTTCCTAAGGTTGTTTCAAATAAGAATATTAATCAAGAAATTGTTGTTCCTTCCTTGTATCCTAACCCTTCTTCTAAGAAGGAGCGTATGTGGTCCGTGCCTTAAAGTTTTACTTACAGGCAAAGAAGGATTTCCGTCAATCATCTTCATTATTCATTGTTTATTCTGGAAAGCGTAGGGCTCAGAAAGCTACAGCTACCTCTCTTTCTTTTTGGCTGAGAAGTATCATCCGCCTGCCATATGAGACTGCTGGACAGCAGCCTCCTGAAAGAATTACGGCTCATTCTACTAGGGCTGTGGCTTCCACATGGGCCTTTAAAAACGATGCATCTGTTAAACAGATTTGTAAGGCTGCGACTTGGTCGTCCCTTCACACTTTTTCCAAATTTTCCAAATTTTCTACTTTTGCTTCTTCTGAGTCTATTTTTGGGAGAAAGGTTCTTCAAGCAGTGGTGCCTTCTGTTTAGGTTCCTGTCTTGTCCCTCCCTTTCATCCGTGTCCTTTTGCTTTGGTATTGGTTTCCCACAAGTAAGGATGAAATCCGTGGACTCGTCATATCTTTGTAAAAGAAAAGTAAATTTATGCTTACCTGATAAATTAATTTCTTTTACGATATGACGAGTCCACGGCCCACCCTGTTCTTTTTAAGATATATTTTTTGTAAACTTCAGTCACCTCTGCACCTTTTAGCCTTTCCTTTTCTCTTCCTATACCTTCGGCCGAATGACTGAGGGTGGAGGGGAAGGGAGGGGCTATATATACAGCTCTGCTGTGGTGCTTTTGCCACTTCCTGTTAGCAGGAGGTTAATATCCCACAAGTAAGGATGAAATCTGTGGACTCGTTATATCGTAAAAGAAATAAATTTATCAGGTAAGCATAAATTAGCTTTTTTTGGTATTTATAGTGCACTATGATAGGAGTTGAATGGCCTAATTTTACTGTCATATTTTTTTTGCCTTTACCTAGCTCCAATAAATGCTTTATTTTATGCTCCCTTTCTTGCAGTGTATTTATGCATTGTTTGGTTTGTTAAGAATATTGTTATGTTGAAGGTCCTTAGCGCTAAGGCAATACATCCAGATACTTTTAGGGATTAGTTAGTGCTGGATAGGAATTGCTGATATACTCTTCATACTTAAATATATTTATATATATTTATTTTACATGAACAGTATCAGATATGTGAAAAAAATATGATAAAAAATACATTATTTTCTATGTGAACAAGTAACGTAAAATATATTCAGCATTCATTAGTGAAACGAATTCCAAATAACCAACAAATGCACATGACTACTTAAAGGGCATTCTGCCAGCAACACCTTCAATATTACATAGACCTAAAATGAATTGCTAGTATTTCAGTTTCATCTTTTACAGGTTTTTTTTTTTTTTTTGCATATCTAACTTTTTTTTAATCATATACTTAGACTTCCTTCTCATTTAGACATCAAAAAGTGAAGTGCAGACAGTGCCAGCCACAGCAATTGATAAAAACAACATTAACAGACCATAATTGTTAGGTCACATATATTGATTTTTGTGACATTAGTACTTTAGTCACATTGTTTTCATGTTTGCATATTATGATAAGCTTAAGCAAATAGAGGAGGCTTAGCTTCAACCATACACTACATTAAAAGGCCATTACAGTGAAAAAATGACTTGGTTTCATTCATAGAGGATGTCAATTTATAACAATCGATCCTGCAAATCTATCATCGATCATCTGGGGTTGCCATGAGAATTGCCTGGTATTTTAGATCTGTACTGTCCTTTTTGGCGGGATCAGACTGATATTCTTAAAGGGACAGTCTAGTCCGAAATAATTTTCATGATTCAGATAGGGCATGACATTTTAAACAACTTTCCAATTTACTTTTATCACCAATTTTGCTTTGTTCTCTTGGTATTTTTAGTTGAAAGCTAAACCTAGGAGGTTCATATGCTAATTTCTTAGACATTGAAGGCTGCCTCTTATCTGAATGCATTTTGACGGTTTTTCACCACTAGAGGGTGTTAGTTCATGTGTGTCATATAGATAACACTATGCTCATGCACGTGGAGTTACCTAGGAGTCAGCACTGATTGGCTAAAATGCAAGTCTGTCAAAAGAACTGAAATAAGGGGGCAGTTTGCAGAGGCTTATATACAAGATAATCACAGAGGTAAGAAGTATATTAATATAACTGTGTTTGTTATGCAAAACTAGGGAAAGGGTAATAAAGGGATTATCTATCTTTTAAAACAATAAAAATTCTGGTGTAAACTGTCCCTTTAACCCCTTAACGACACACGTCGTACAGGGTACGTCACACACAAACTGATCTTTAAAGACCAGCGACGTACCCTGCGATCTTCTGCACTAAAATTTGCATTTAAGACTTGATGGGATAGGGTGTTGGGAGAGGGAGGGGGGAAATTATGTTTAAAAAATGGATCTGTGAAAGGGAGAGGGGGGTATTGAGGGGGGGGGGGGCAACTACACTACAGAACAATAAAAATGTATATTAAAAAGGGCACATTATTTTGAAAAGTGGGTACTGGCAGACAGCTGCCAGTACCAAAAATGGCACTGAATAGTGAGAGGGGGGAGTGTTTGAGAGCTGTTTGGGGGGGGGGCTCAGGAAGGTTGGGTGGTAAGGGGGATCCTACACTGCAGAAAATATATAATAAACATATTTTTTTTTTAAAACAAACACAAACTTTTTTTTTTTTATACTGGCAGACTTGTTGCCAGTACTTAAGACGGTGTCAGTATTTAAACATCTCCCAAAGATACATAAAAACAGTAAACCCCCCCCTGGTAGACCAATCATTTCCACCATAGGTACATTGGGTGAAAAGGTAGGGGAGTGGGTAGATACGTTCTTGCAACCTATAGTCCAGAATCTACCAGGGTATCTAAAAGATACAAAACATTTGCTAAAGATGTTGGACAAAGTGAAATGCAATGAGGAATACCTGCTATTAACTATAGATGTGGTTTCACTTTATTCTTGCATCCCTCATTGTAAGGGGTTATCTTCTCATAGGGAGATGCTAAAGATTTTCACTTTGTATGACATTTTTTCATAGATTTTTTGGTTGACCTGGTGAGATTTCTGTTGACACACAATTATTTTAGTTTGGAGAATAAATTTCTTTCATGTAATTGGCAAGAGTCCATGAGCTAGTGACGTATGGGATATACAATCCTACCAGGAGGGGCAAAGTTTCCCAAACCTCAAAATGCCTATAAATACACCCCCCCACCACACCCACAATTCAGTTTTACAAACTTTGCCTCCTATGGAGGTGGTGAAATAAGTTTGTGCTAGATTTCTACGTTGATATGCGCTTCTCAGCTTTTTGAAGCCCGGTTCCTCTCAGAGTGCAGTGAATGACAGAGGGATTTGAAGGGAGTATTACCTATTGAATACAATGGTCATCCTAACGGGGATCTATTTCATAGGTTCTCTAATATTGGTCGTAGAGATTAATCTCCTACCTCCCTTTTCAGATCGATGATATACTCTTATATACCATTACCTCTGCTGATTCTCGTTTCAGTACTGGTTTGGCTATCTGCTTTATGTAGATGAGTGTCTTTTGGTAAGTATGTTTCTTTTATTTAACACACTCTCAGCTATGGTTTGCCACTTTATATTTAAAGTTCTAAATATATGTTTATTCTTATATTTGCCATGATTCAGGTTCATCAGTATATTTCCTTTTTGCAGACTGTCAGTTTCATATCTGGGAAATGCATTTTAAAAAAAAAAAAAATGTCTTACCTGAAGTTTTCAAATTGACTCTCTTTTCTAAATTGCGGGCTGTTAGGCTCGCGAGACCGCAAAATGCTATAATTTATTGCGTCATTCTTGGCACAAGACTTTTTTGGCGCGAGAATTACGTTTGTTGACGTAATTTCGTAATTTCCGGCATCTTAGTTGGCGCCAAGTTTTTTCACGAGCTTGCGTCATCTATGACGCTCGTGTTTGTTGCAGACGTTTTGGCGCCAAAAAATATTTTGTCAGTTGTGGGCTTCATACTTGGCACAAACTTTTTGACATTATTTAAGACTTCATTTCTTTTTGCTTCTGGTTTCTAGAGGCCTATTTTGTTTGCATTTCTTTCCCATTCCTGAAACTGTCATACAAGGAAATTGATAATTTTGCTTTATATGTTATTTTTTCTCTTACATATTGCAAGATGTCTCAATCTGACCCATTCTCAGAATCTACTACTGGAATCCTGCTGCCTGATGTCGGTTCTACCAAAGCTAAGTGCATTTGTTGTAAACTTGTGGTAACTGTTCCTCCGGCTGTAGTTTGTGATAGTTGTCATGACAAACTTTTACATGCAGACAATATTTCCATTAGTAGTAGTTCATTACCTGTTTCTGGTCCTTCAACATCTAATGCTCAGGATATTCCTGTTAATTTGAGAGAATTTGTTTCTAATTCCATTCAGAAAGCTTTGTCTGCCATACCGCCTTCTAATAAACGTAACAGGTCTTTTAAAACTTCTCATAAAATTGATGAATTTTTAAATGACCGACAACATTCTGATTTATCTATCTCTGATGAGGATATATCTGGTTCAGAAGATTCTGCCTCAGATATTGACACTGACAAATCTTCATACTTATTTAAAATAGAGTATATTTGTTCCTTATTAAAAGAGGTGTTGATTGCATTAGATATGGAGGAGACTAGTCCTCTTGATATTAAAACTAGTAAACGTTTAAATTCGGTTTTTAGACCTCATGTAGTTATTCCTGAGGTTTCTCCAGTTCCTGATGTTATTTCAGATGTGATTTCTAAGTAATGGAATAAATTGGGTACTTCTTTTACTCCTTCTTCAAGGTTTAAAAAACTGTATCCTTTCCCGTCTGATAGATTGAAGTTTTGGGAAAAGATCCCCAAAGTTGATGGGGCCATCTCTACTCTTGCTAAGCTTACTACTATTCCTACGGCAGATAGTACTTCTTTTAAAGATCCTTTAGATAGGAAACTTGAATCTTATCTAAGGAAGGCTTATTTATGTTCAGGTCATCTTCTTAGGTCTGCTATTTCTTTGGCTGATGTTGCAGCTGCTTCAACTTTTTGGTTGGAAACCTTAGCGCAACAAGTACCAGATCATAATGTGTATAGCATTGTTAAGTTAATTCAACATGCTAATAATTTCATTTGTGATGCCATTTTTGATATCATCAGAATTGATGTTAGATATATGTCTTTAGCTATATTAGCTAGAAGAGCTTTATGGCTTAAATATTGGAATGCTGATATGACTTCTAAATCAATGTTGCTATCTCTCTCTTTCCAAGGTAATAAACTATTTGGTTCTCAGTTGGATTCGATTATTTCAACTGTCACTGGGGGGAAGGGAGCTTTTTTGCCTCAGGATAAAAAAATCTAAGGGCAAATTTAAGGCTGCTAATCGTTTTCGTTCCTTTTGACAAAATAAGGAACAGAAACCTAATCCTTCCCCTAAGGGAACGGTTTCCAATTGGAAGCCTTCTTCAGTCTTGAATAAATCCAAGCCATTTAAAAGATCTAAATCAGCCCCCAAGTCCGCATGAAGGTGCGTCCCTCATTCCAGCTCAGCTGGTAGGGGGCAGACTAAGTTTTTTCAAGGATGTTTGGATCAATTCAGTACAAAATCGTTGGATTCAAAACATTGTGTCTCAGGGGTACAGAATAGGTTTCAAAGAAAGACCGCCTGTGAGTAGTTTTTTTCTCTCACGCATTCCAGTGAACCCAGAGAAAGCTCAGGCTTTCCTGAAGTATGTTTCAGACCTGGAGTTATCTGGGGTAATTGTGCCAGTTCCTTTTCAGGAACGGGGTCTGGGGTTTTATTCAAATCTGTTCATTGTCCCAAAGAAGGAGAATTCTTTCAGACCAGTTCTGGATCTAAAAATTTTGAATCGTTATGTAAGAATACCAACATTCAAAATGGTGACTATAAGGACTATTCTGCCTTTTGTTCAGCAAGGGCATTATATGTCCACAATAGACTTACAGGATGCATAACTTCATATTCCGATTCATCCAGATCACTATCAGTTCCTGAGATTCTCTTTTCTAGACAAGCATTACCAATTTGTTGCTCTTCCTTTTGGCCTAGCAACAGCTCCAAGGATCTTTTCAAAGGTTCTCGGTGCCCTACTCTATGTAATCAGAGAGCGGGGTATTGCGGTGTTTCCTTATTTGGACGATATCTTGGTACTTGCTCAGTCTTTACGTTCTGCAGAATCTCACACGAATCAACTAGTATTGTTTCTTCAAAGACATGGTTGGAGGATCAATTTACCAAAAAGTTCTTTGATTCCTCAGACAAGGGTAACCTTTTTAGGTTTCGAAATAGATTCAGTATCCATGACTTTCTCTCTAACAGATAAGAGACGTCTGAAATTGGTTGCAGCTTGTTGGAACCTTCAGTTTCAATTATTCCCTTCAGTAGCTATGTGCATGGAGGTTTTAGGTCTCATGACTGCAGCATTGGACGCGATCCCCTTTGCTCGTCTTCACATGAGACCTCTTCAGCTTTGTATGCTGAACCAATGGTGCAGGGATTATACAAAGATATCACAATTAATATCCTTAAATCCCAGTGTTTGACTATCTCTGACTTGGTGGTTAGATCACCATCGTATAGTTCAAGGGGCCTCTTTTGTTCGTCCAACCTGGACTGTGATCACAACAGATGCGAGTCTTTCAGGTTGGGGAGCTGTCTGGGGATCTCTGACAGCGCAGGGGGTTTGGAAATCTCAAGAGGCGAGATTACCAATCAATATTTTGGAACTCCGTGCGATTCTCAGAGCTCTTCAGTTTTGGCCTCTACTGAAGAGAGAACCGTTTATTTGTTTTCAGACAGACAATGTCATAACCGTCACAACTATATAGATGTAAAGGGATAGAAAGGTCAAACTTTTAAATATGCATAGGCCCATTTCAATTTCGAGTAGAAGCATTTTTGCAGTACACTTCCATTATGAAAAATGCTTAGAGTAAAAGTTATTAGTGTTGTTCAGTGGCATACACACATATGCTGTGAGTGCCTGTACATCAGTATTCAAGCTCAGAGACCTTGCGGTGGTGTGTGTTGTGTCCCTGCTGACTCTGAGAAGGTGTAGGGTTTGTGCACAGACAGGCCCTCAAACCATATGTGTGTATGCCGCTAAAGGCTAGTAATAATGTTTACTAGAAGCATTTTTGCTTCAAACAGCTATCTTGGAAAGCACATACTGTATATACATACTTGGAATATGGCACACATATTAGATTTAAATCATGGTAGGGTCTTGTGGCAGAAATAAAGGGAAAATGGAACTCTCATTAGTTTAGGCAAAGTATGGGAGCATACACTTGTACAGGCAGACACACAACATAAACACTACATACATGCAGACATTTGGACGATATCTTGGTACTTGCTCAGTCTTTACGTTCTGCAGAATCTCACACAAATCAACTAGTATTGTTTCTTCAAAGACATGGTTGGAGGATCAATTTACCAAAAAGTTCTTTGATTCCTCAGACAAGGGTAACCTTTTTAGGTTTCGAAATAGATTCAGTATCCATGACTTTCTCTCTAACAGATAAGAGACGTCTGAAATTGGTTGCAGCTTGTTGGAACCTTCAGTTTCAATTATTCCCTTCAGTAGCTATGTGCATGGAGGTTTTAGGTCTCATGACTGCAGCATTGGACGCGATCCCCTTTGCTCGTCTTCACATGAGACCTCTTCAGCTTTGTATGCTGAACCAATGGTGCAGGGATTATACAAAGATATCACAATTAATATCCTTAAATCCCAATGTTTGACTATCTCTGACTTGGTGGTTAGATCACCATCGTATAGTTCAAGGGGCCTCTTTTGTTCGTCCAACCTGGACTGTGATCACAACAGATGCGAGTCTTTCAGGTTGGGGAGCTGTCTGGGGATCTCTGACAGCGCAGGGGGTTTGGAAATCTCAAGAGGCGAGATTACCAATCAATATTTTGGAACTCCGTGCGATTCTCAGAGCTCTTCAGTTTTGGCCTCTACTGAAGAGAGAACCGTTTATTTGTTTTCAGACAGACAATGTCACAACCGTGGCGTATGTCCACCATCAGGGTGGGACTCACAGTCCTCAAGCTATGAAAGAAGTATCTTGGATACTTGCTTGGGCGGAATCCAGCTCCTGTCTAATTTCTGCAGTCCATATCCCAGGTATAGATAATTGGGAAGCGGATTATCTCAGTCGCCAGACTTTACATCCAGGAGAGTGGTCTCTTCACCCAGATGTGTTTTTTCAAATTGTTCAGATGTGGGGGCTTCCAGAAATAGATCTGATGGCTTCTCATCTAAACAGGAAACTTTCCAGGTACCTGTCCAGGTCTAGGGATCCTCAGGCGGAAGCAGTGGATGCGTTGACACTTCCTTGGAGTTATCAACCTGCCTATATTTTTCCGCCTCTAGTTCTTCTTCCAAGAGTAATTTCCAAAATCATAATGGAGCGTTCGTTTGTACTGCTGGTGGCTCCAGCATGGCCACACAGGTTTTGGTATGCAGATCTTATTTGGATGTCCAGTTGCCAACCTTGGCCACTTCCGTTAAGGCCAGACCTTCTATCTCAAGGTCCGTTTTTCCATCAGGATCTCAAATAATTAAATTTGAAGGTATAGAAAATGAACGCTTAGTGCTTAGTCATAGAGGTTTCTCTGACTCCGTGATTAATACTATGTTGCAGGCTCATAAATCTGTGTCGAGAAAGATTTATTATCAAGTTTGGAAGACTAACATTTCATGGTGCTCTTCTCATAAATTCTCTTGGCATTCTTTTAGAATTCCTAGAATTTTACAGTTTCTTCAGGATGGTTTAGATAAGGGTTTGTCTGCAAGTTCCTTGAAAGGACAAATCTCTGCTCGTTCTGTTCCACAGAAAAATTGCTAAACTTCCTGATATTCATTGTTTTGTGCAGGCTTTGGTTCGTATCAAACCTGTCATTAAATCAATTTCTCCTCCTTGGAGTCTTAATTTGGTTTTGAAGGCTTTACAGGCTCCTCCATTTGAGCCTATGCATTCTCTGGACATTAAATTACTTTCTTGGAAAGTGTTGTTCCTTTTGGCCATCTCTTCTGCTAGTAGAGTTTCTGAATTATCTGCTCTTTCTTGTGAGTCTCCTTTTCTGATTTTTCATCAGGATAAGGCGGTTTTGCGGACTTCATTTAAATTTGTGAACTCCAACAACATTAGAAGATCAATTGTTGTCCCTTCTTTGTGTCCTAATCCTAAGAATTCTCTGGAGAGATCTTTACATTCTTTGGATATGGTAAGAGCTTTGAAATATTATGTTGAAGCTACTAAAGATTTCAGGAAGACTTCTAGTCTATTTGTTATCTTTTCTGGTTCTATGAAAGGTCAGAAGGCTTCTGCCATTTCTTTGGTATCTTGGTTAAAGCTTTTGATTCATCATGCTTATTTGGAGTCGGGTAAATCCCCGCCTCTGAGGATTACAGCTCATTCTACTAGGTCAGTTTCCACTTCCTGGGCTTTTAAGAATGAAGCTTCTGTTGATCAGATTTGCAAAGCAGCAACTTGGTCTTCTTTGCATACTTTTACTAAATTCTACCATTTTGATGTTTTTTTCTTCTTCCGAAGCAGTTTTTGGTTACTTCAGGCAGCTGTTTCAGTTTGAATCTTCTGCTTATAATTTCAGTTTTTTTCATTAAAAAGATTAAAACTTTTGATTTGGGTTGTGGATTAATTTTTCAGCGAAATTGGCTGTCTTTATTTTTATCCCTCCCTCTCTAGTGACTCTTGCGTGGAGTTCCACATCTTGGGTATTTGCTATCCCATACGTCACTAGCTCATGGACTCTTGCCAATTACATGAAAGAAAACATAATTTATGTAGGAATTTACCTGATAAATTCATTTCTTTCATATTGGCAAGAGTCCATGAGACCCACCCTTTTTATGGTGGTTATGATTTTTTTGTATAAAGCACAATTATTCCAATTCTTTGTTGATGCTTTTTGCTCCTTTCTTATCACCCCACTTCTTGGCTATTCGTTAAACTGAATTGTGGGTGTGGTGGGGGTGTATTTATAGGCATTTTGATGTTTGGGAAACTTTGCCCCTCCTGGTAGGATTGTATATCCCAAACGTCACTAGCTCATGGAATCTTGCCAATATGAAAGAAATGAATTTATCAGGTAAATTCCTACATAAATTATGTAACCAAGGAACAGCTATGGGGGCAAAATTTGCCCCCTCTTATGCTAATCTTTATTTGGGGTTTTTTGAAATGGAAAATATTTTTACACCATTAAACCCCTATAGGGATAATTTTAGCCTTCTATACCAGAATTATAGATGACATCCTTGTGGTGTGGAAAGGAGATTCATCCTCTGTCTTGGAATTTATGGAGTACATGAATAATAATTAAGGTAATTTGAAATTCACCTACAGGGCCGGACTGGGACCAAAAATAGGCCCGGGCATTTTAAGGCAAAGCAGCCCACTCCCCCCCCCCCATTTCTTATTTATAATAATGTATGTGTAAGGCACAGGTAACCATCTTGGAAAGAGACACAGACAGCTATCTAAATGTAAGCTACAGTTTGCTATCTTGGAAAAAGGCAACTATATAGATGTAAAGGGATAGAAAGGTCAAACTTTTAAATATGCATAGGCCCATTTCAATTTCGAGTAGAAGCATTTTTGCAGTACACTTCCATTATGAAAAATGCTTAGAGTAAAAGTTATTAGTGTTGTTCAGTGGCATACACACATATGCTGTGAGTGCCTGTACATCAGTATTCAAGCTCAGAGACCTTGCGGTGGTGTGTGTTGTGTCCCTGCTGACTCTGAGAAGGTGTAGGGTTTGCGCACAGACAGGCCCTCAAACCATATGTGTGTATGCCGCTAAAGGCTAGTAATAATGTTTACTAGAAGCATTTTTGCTTCAAACAGCTATCTTGGAAAGCACATACTGTATATACATACTTGGAATATGGCACACATATTAGATTTAAATCATGGTAGGGTCTTGTGGCAGAAATAAAGGGAAAATGGAACTCTCATTAGTTTAGGCAAAGTATGGGAGCATACACTTGTACAGGCAGACACACAACATAAACACTACATACATGCAGACATGCAACATACACAGCACATACATGCAGACACACAAATTAAACACATCATATACACATACATGCAGACATACATCACACACAGCACATACATGCACACAGCACACAACATACATACATCACATACATGCACACATGCAATATACACACAGTACATACATGCAGACACACAACATAAACACATCACATGCATGCACACATACAACATACACACTGCACATACATGCACACAGCACACAACATACCCACATCACATACATGCACACATACAACATACACACTGCACATACATGCACACAACATAAACACATCACATACATGCACACATACAACATACACACTGCACATACATGCAGACACACAACATAAACACATCACATACATGCACACATACAACATACACACAGCAGATACATGCAGACACACAATATTCACACCCCACATACATGCAGATTGCAGACACACAACATACACCACATATACATACATTCAGACACACAACATATACACCCCTTATACATACACTACACAGCATTCACATACATGCAGATACACACATCACATACACATACCTCCCAACATTCCAAAATTCCACAGAGGGAAACCCTTTGGAGAGTGTGTGTATATATAAACACACACATACTGTGTATATATATATATATATATATATATATATATATATATATATATATATATATATATATATATATATATATATATATATATACATACATGTGTATATATATATATATATATAAATAATAGAGACAAACAAATAAACACAATTATATATATATATATATATATATATATATATATATATATATATATATATATATATATATATATATATATATATATATATATACCCAGCTTATTTCATAGAGCCTGCTATAAAAAAACTAAAAATCTTTGTATTCATCCCTAATTAATTTCTCATTATTCAATATACATCTCTAAGATTTATTTATATATATATATATATATATATATATATATATATATATATATATATACACAGTATATATATATATATATATATATATATATATATATATATATATATATATATATATATATAAATCTTAGAGATGTACATGGAATAATAAGAAATTAATTAGGGATAATACAAACATTTTTAGTTTTTTATAGCAGGCTCTATGAAATAAGCTGGGTAAGTCTACAGCCTGGCAGCTATGCCAGCAGTTAAGATGTTAACACAGCCTTCCAGCTAAGTTGCAGCACAGAGGCTGCTAAAAAAATGTTGTGCTCCCAAGAACTGCAGTAAATTATATCACAGTGACATTGTATTTTAGCACCTAAGAAAGAACGGCAGTATCGACTCTTGCTTACATTCCTTACCCTACATCCATGAAATGATCTCTGAACTAAGTGTCAAACAGTGCATACTGTGCATCTGAAGTTGAACACAGTGAGTGGCTTCTGACCTCAGAGTGTTAGTGAAACGCTGGTCAGAGCACCGGCCTGAGCCTCCACCCTCCCTGCTCCCTGTAACCTGGCTGCTGCTGCTGCTGCTGCTGCCCTTCCCCCGATAGATCAGGAAACAATATATCAACATGTGAATCACTTACCTCACTGATTCAATTACCCTCCTGACCGGCATTCTCACTCACTGTCACAGAATGACACTACAGACCGAGATGACAGACTCCACAGTCGCACTCACCCAGAGACCCATCAATAGCACCACCTCACCATGCCATGTGTAGCTGTACGCCAAAAACATGTAACTGGCTTTGAAGCCTCAAGCCACAGCTGCGCAGTGAGCAGGGGTTACACACGGCCCTAGCAGTGATGCTGTGCATGATGGTAGGTGGGTGTGGCCCAAGCCCGGTAAGGGAGTAATGGCGAGTGGGTGGGGCTAACCGGCTGTTTTATTTATTTATTATTGTGACATGATGTATTTTTGATACGGTGCATATTAAAACTACATCATGTCACAATAATAAATAAAATTTTGGGGCAAAGTAAGAGTAATAAACTATTAGACTGCACTTATTCTGTGTCTAATAGTTGGCTGGCCTAAGGTAGCTGGCGGCCCACCGGGCAAATGCCCGGTATGCCCTATGGTCAGTCCGGGCCTGTTCACCTACCACTGTTCCAACAATGAGGTCACCTATCTAGATCTTAACATTATTAAAGATGAAAAGGGAGAGAAATTTATTACAGAAGTATATTGTAAGAAGACGGCAGGTAATACTATTTTACGATCAGATTCCTGCCACCCTGGTCACTTAAAGAAGGCCATACCTAAGGGTAAGTTTATCAGGATACGCAGAAATCGTACAAGTGAGGTGAAATATGTAGAACATGCTTCAGACCTAAAAAACAGGCTTATCCTTAGAGGCTATAATGAGAAACAATTTTTGAATACAATGCAGGAGGGTACAAAGGTTAGATAGAAAAAGATTGCTTCTGGATAAGAATACAAGAGATCATACTGGAAAATTTGACAGGTCAAATAGGTTGACTTTCTCTACACAATAAAGTCGCCAATATCAGAGTATTTGTGAGATAGTTAGAAAATATCTTCCTTTATTGGATAAAGATCCGAAATTGAAACTCACTGTAAATAAAAGGTGTCAGGTTTGTGTCAAGGAGAGCTGATACCCTAGGAAATATATTAAGACGGGATTTCTCTATAGGACACAAAGCTGCTAATAAAAAAATCAAATTGGTTAACTAGAAAAGGTTGCTTTAAATGCGGCGGACACCCTTGTAAAAGCTGCCAACATGTTATAACAGGTGAACAATTTAAATCTACTATAACAGAGAAAATTTATGATATAAGATCCTATATAAATTGTAATTCGAGCTATGTGGTATATCTGATTACTTGTAATGAATGTTACAGTCAGTACAAAGGTAGGACCACCCGTCCTGTAAAGGCGCGCATAAGGGAACACCTTTTGTCCTTGGAAAAGGAAGATTCTAAGACTCCGGTAGCAAAACATTTCTGTGAACATAGACCAGGGTCTGTTTGGAGTGACGAAAGTGTAGCTTATGTACAAAATTTGTTAAATTTTCAAGTTGTAGACAATGTCCCTAAAAGAATAACTGGGGGAGATAGACAAATCCTGCTTAACAAAAAAGAGGTCTTCAGGATTTACCATTTAAAAACGGGGAAGCCAGATGGCATCAATTAAATGCCTGACTTTAAATTATTTACTGATTAATACCTGTAGAACTAATACCCTCTTTCCTTCTAGAGAGTATTTTTCCTCTAATTTAATCCATATAATATCTAGATAAATTCTGTGGTATATTCTTGTAGGGGACTAACTGACAATTTAGGCTTTGGGTATATTATATCTTTACATAACACAATTATATCATACTAACGCCTAGATTTAGAGTTTTGTCGGTAACGACCCGCGTAGCTAACGCTGGCTTTTTTCTGGCTGCACCTTTAAAATAACTCTGGTATTGAGAGTCCACAGAATGGCTGCATTAGGCTCCAAAAAGGGAGCGTACAGGCATTTTTAACGCCACTGCAACTCTCGATACTAGAGTTGCTTACGGACGCGGCCAGCCTCAAAAACGTGCTCGTGCACGATTCCCCCATAGAAAACAATGGGGCTGTTTGAGCTGAAAAAAAACCTAACACCTGCAAAAAAGCCGTGTTCAGCTCCTAACGCAGCCCCATTGTTTGCTATGGGGAAACACTTCCTACGTCTGCACCTAACACTCTAACATGTACCCCGAGTCTAAACACCCCTAACCTTACACTTATTAACCCCTAATCTGCCGCCCCCGCTATCGCTGACCCCTGCATATTATTTTTAACCCCTAATCTGCCGCTCCGTAAACCGCCGCTACTTACATTATCCCTATGTACCCCTAATCTGCTGTCCTAACATCGCCGACCCCTATATTATATTTATTAACCCCTAATCTGCCCCCCACAACGTCGCATCCACCTGCCTACACTTATTAACCCCTAATCTGCTGAGCGGACCGCACCACTACTCTAATAAATGGATTAACCCCTAAAGCTAAGTCTAACCCTAACCCTAACACCCCCCTAAGTTAAATATAATTTAAATCTAACGAAATAAATTAACTCTTATTAAATAAATTATTCCTATTTAAAGCTAAATACTTACCTGTAAAATAAATCCTAATATAGCTACAATATAAATTATAATTATATTGTAGCTATTTTAAGATTAATATTTATTTTACAGGCAACTTTGTATTTATTTTAACCAGGTACAATGGCTATTAAATAGTTAAGAACTATTTAATAGTTACCTAGTTAAAATAATTACAAAATTACCTGTAAAATAAATCCTAACCTAAGTTACAATTAAACCTAACACTACACTATCAATAAATAAATTAAATAAACTACCTACAATTATCTACAATTAAACCTAACACTACACTATCAATAAATTAATTAAATACAATATCTACAAATAACTACAATGAAATAAACTAACTAAAGTACAAAAAATAAAAAAGAACTAAGTTACAAAAAATAAAAAAATATTTACAAACATCAGAAAAATATTACAACAATTTTAAACTAATTACACCTACTCTAAGCCCCCTAATAAAATAACAAAGACCCCCAAAATAAAAAAATGCCCTACCCTATTCTAAATTACTAAAGTTCAAAGCTCTTTTACCTTACCAGCCCTGAACAGGGCCCTTTGCGGGGCATGCCCCAAAGAATTCAGCTCTTTTGCCTGTAAAAAAAAACACATACAATACCCCCCCAACATTACAACCCACCACCCACATACCCCTAATCTAACCCAAACCCCCCTTAAATAAACCTAACACTAAGCCCCTGAAGATCTTCCTACCTTATCTTCACCATACCAGGTTCACCGATCGATCCAGAAGAGCTCCTCCGATGTCCTGATCCAAGCCCAAGCAGGGGGCTGAAGAGGTCCATGATCCGGCTGAAGTCATCATCCAAGCGGGAGCTGAAGAGGTCCATGATCCGGCTGAAGTCATCATCCAAGCGGGAGCTGAAGAGGTCCATGATCCGGCTGAAGTCATCATCCAAGCGGGAGCTGAAGAGGTCCATGATCCGGCTGAAGTCTTCTATCAACGGCTGTTCCGATCAGCCAATAGAATGCGAGCTCAATCTGATTGGCTGATTGGATCAGCCAATCGGATTGAACTTGATTCTGATTGGCTGATTCCATCAGCCAATCAGAATTTTCCTACCTTAATTCCGATTGGCTGATAGAATCCTATCAGCCAATCGGAATTCGAGGGACGCCATCTTGGATGACGTCCCTTAAAGGAGCCTTCATTCGTCGGTAGTCCATCGGGCCAGCAGGATGTTCCGCGTCGGAGGTCTGCAAGATGGATCCGGAAGAAAGAAGATTGAAGATGCCGTTGATAGAAGACTTCAGCCGGATCATGGACCTCTTCAGCTCCCGCTTGGATGATGACTTCAGCCGGATCATGGACCTCTTCAGCTCCCGCTTGGATGATGACTTCAGCCGGATCATGGACCTCTTCAGCTCCCGCTTGGATGATGACTTCAGCCGGATCATGGACCTCTTCAGCCCCCTGCTTGGGCTTGGATCAGGACATCGGAGGAGCTCTTCTGGATCGATCGGTGAACCTGGTATGGTGAAGATAAGGTAGGAAGATCTTCAGGGGCTTAGTGTTAAGTTTATTTAAGGGGGGTTTGGGTTAGATTAGGGGTATGTGGGTGGTGGGTTGTAATGTTGGGGGGGGGGGTATTGTATGTGTTTTTTTTTACAGGCAAAAGAGCTGAATTCTTTGGGGCATGCCCCGCAAAGGGCCCTGTTCAGGGCTGGTAAGGTAAAAGAGCTTTGAACTTTAGTAATTTAGAATAGGGTAGGGCATTTTTTTATTTTGGGGGTCTTTGTTATTTTATTAGGGGGCTTAGAGTAGGTGTAATTATTTTATAATTGTAATTTTTTCTAATGTTTGTAAATATTTTTTTATTTTTTGTAACTTAGTTCTTTTTTATTTTTTGTACTTTAGTTAGTTTATTTAATTGTAGTTATTTGTAGGAATTGTATTTAATTTATTTATTGATAGTGTAGTGTTAGGTTTAATTGTAGATAATTGTAGGTATTTTATTTAATTAATTTAATGATAGTATAGTGTTAGGTTTAATTGTAACTTAGGTTAGGATTTATTTTACAGGTAATTTTGTTATTATTTTAATTAGGTAACTATTAAATAGTTCTTAACTATTTAATAGCTATTGTACCTGGTTAAAATAATTACAAAGTTGCCTGTAAAATAAATATTAATCCTAAAATAGCTATAATATAATTATAATTTATATTGTAGCTATATTAGAGTTTATTTTACAGGTAAGTATTTAACTGTGCAAAAATGTGTGTAGCAAACAAATAGATGTTAACAAAGAATATGCTCGACACAATGTACTAAAAACAATACTCTCCTTGTTAAATAAAGTGACCGCTGCCCTTCCTCAGTCTCTCCCCAAGGACTGTATAAGCAATAGACAAAACGAAATGGATGGCGCTGGTCTTGCAGAATGATAAGTTTCTGATAATAGATAGAAATGGACTTAATGTGCAAGTTAAAATCTGTTGCAATAATGTGCAATATACTCACTCCTTAAGTAACGTGAGTCCTGCTTCTATGGTATATCCCTCTGTAATATGTCCCTCTCCAAAGGCAACAACAAGGAGGTTTTCAACAAGGGGCTGGAAAAGGATTGGAACCTCATCAGCAGTAAAATGAAACTTTAAATTGAAGAAACAAGTAGTAACTTACTTATCCAAAATAGCAAGTCCGGCTCGTCACAGCGAAATAATGGCCAAGTAGTAAGATAAAAAATGTTTTATTGTAGCTCTACGCGTTTCAACGCTTAAGCGTCTTTTTCAAGAGCAATAAAAGACGATAAAAACAAGTAACAGTTTGTATGATGCTGTGACAAAGTAGCCGGCTTTTATACAAATGTATCCATGTTCCAATTTCCTGTCTGTGGCAGGAAATTGGACTCACATAATAGAAACAGAAATAAAAGTACAAATTCCTACTAAATGTTTAGGCCCAACCTTGTTTTTTAAATGTTAAATCTTTTTATGTCGCTCATTTAACTTTTAAATATTAACTTTATATTAGGTTCGGCATAAACATGAACAATAAAAGTGACCAATCAGTGAATTACTTAGCATTTTTATCCAATGAGAAGACAGAGTTAGATTAAGTCCCCATTCGAGTATTCCTTGAATTTCATTATTTTCATATTTAATAGCTATTGTACCTGGTTAAAATAATTACAAAGTTGCCTGTAAAATAAATATTAATCCTAAAATAGCTATAATATAATTATAATTTATATTGTAGCTATATTAGAGTTTATTTTACAGGTAAGTATTTAGCTTTAAATAGGAATAAGTTATTTAATAAGAGTTAATTTTCTTTCGTTAGAATAAAATTATATTTAACTTAGGGGGGTGTTAGTGTTAGGGTTAGACTTAGCTTTAGGGGTTAATACATTTATTATAGTAGCAGTGAGTTCCGGTCGGCAGATTAGGGGTTAATAATTGAAGTTAGGTGTCGGCGATGTTAGGGAGGGCAGATTAGGGGTTAATACTATTTATTATAGGGTTAGTGAGGCGGATTAGGGGTTAATAACTTTATTATAGTAGCGGTGCGGTCCGCTCGGCAGATTAGGGGTTAATAAGTGTAGGCAGGTGGAGGCGACGTTGTGGGGGGCAGATTAGGGTTTAATAAATATAATATAGGGGTCGGCGGTGTTAGGGGCAGCAGATTAGGGGTACATAAGGATAACGTAGGTGGCGGCGCTTTGCGGTCGGCAGATTAGGGGTTAATTATTGTAGGTAGCTGGCGGCGACGTTGTGGGGGGCAGATTAGAGGTTAATAAATATAATATAGGGGTCGGCGGTGTTAGGGGCAGCAGATTAGGGGTACATAAGTATAACGTAGGTGGCGGTCGGCAGATTAGAGGTTAAAAAAATGTAATCGAGTGGGGGGACCTCAGTTTAGGGGTACATAGGTAGTTTATGGGTGTTAGTGTACTTTAGAGCACAGTAGTTAAGAGCTTTATAAACCGGCGTTAGCCCAAAAAGCTCTTAACTACTGACTTTTTTCTGCGGCTGGAGTTTGGTCGTTAGATTTCTAACGCTCACTTCAGACACGACTCTAAATACCGGAGTTAGGAAGATCCCATTGAAAAGATAGGATACGCAATTGACGTAAGGGGATCTGCGGTATGGAAAAGTCGCGGCTGAAAAGTGAGCGTTAGACCCTTTCCTGACTGACTCCAAATACCGGCGGTAGCCTAAAACCAGCGTTAGGAGCCTCTAACACTGGTTTTGACGGCTACCGCCAAACTCTAAATCTAGGCCTAAGATTTTTATATATTTATACTCTTGGGCCTTTTCTGTTTGTTTTTGTTTATTTATACAACTGGATACTTTTATATAACTGAATATTCCCATTTTTGTTACTATGGAATAGATCTTGGTGTTTTTGCAACTGTTTTTGCTTTTGTGGTTACTGCACTTTGCTGGATACGGAGACTACAAATATGAAATCAGGCAGTTGAATTTGTAACAATATTTATATTTAAATCTTATTTAATAGTACTGTTCACTAACTTGCTGCATTGTGAGTTTTAAACATGAAATATATATATATATATATATATATATATATATATATATATATATATATATATATATATATATATATATATATATATATGAAAGAAAATGCACTCTCTGGATTTAAAAGTTTCAAAATAGCTTTACTGTGTGACATTTCAAGGCTTTCACCCCTTCCTCAGACAAAGAAATAGTGAACAGTAAAACATTATAAAGATATACATAAGACCCTCCCCCCAGTGCACCACCAATCAAATGTGAGTCTGTGCCCATAACAACTAACTAGGCTGATTAGCCTTGAGTCATATGTACATTTCATAGTATAACAAAAAGATACAATGCAATACATAACCAAAAAGAAATATATGGCCAAATACACATTCAATCATGATATAAAAATAGAAATAAAACCACATATGTACTGATCAAACGATGTATACTTGTGTGTACTTATTTACTTAATACCTAATCACAAAATGAGGCCCTGTCTAAGAGCTCTTAATAGGTGAACTGAGCTGCACGGAAATGGGCAAGATTATGTCTGAAACTGTATGGAATGAAATAAATGTGTACTAGAGGGATTACAACTGCTTGTATTCTAATGTGGAGTCACGTTAATAACCATTATAATGCCCCACTCTGAGCCGTGTATCTATCAGCCCATATTAGGATACCTTGATTCCTATTGTGAGTAACTTGTGTAAACAGCCTAGGACGCCATCCATATTAGCTGTACAACCGCCTCGCTTCCTGCATTCGTGGGCAAAAGGGGGCGTGGCTTAATCAGCGTGTGTATTGCGTAGCACTGTTTGATAAGCCAATAGCGGTGAGGTAGGGGATTCCCACGCTCCATAATATTGCTAAACACAAGTAAAACAGCGTGTGTACTAGTCTGTGTGTGTGATACAATCTATTACTATTTCCAATTATACTGGGGCTAATAAACTGAGAAGAACCGGCATTAGCTGATTGCAAAGCTCCAACTGTATACGTTTAAAAGGGATTGTCAGACCTGATCTGCGTGTGGGAATGTAACAGATCATTAAGTGTATAGATCCATGTGCATGCTGAATTTCTCTGTATATACAAATGAAATGTGTCTGATCTATGCAGCTAAAATAGGATGTATAAGCCTGCTATAATAGTGGGTAATATTACATATTTATAGTGTATCAATAATAGCTGCAATCAGTCTGTAGAATTCACATTAGCCCAATTATGTACATCGGTCAATGTGCATTGCATATGTGTCCTATAGCACCTCCCAGAGAATCTGTAACCACCATCAGTGTAAGCCAAAATTACTCAACATAAAGAACATGGGATGGAAATAAAAAGCTATCAAAAAGGAACATAGATAGCAGCAATAACAATATTGAAAATATTATGTGGGTGTTCATTTAAGAGATATCAATACTCCAAGGAGTATAGGTACATAAGATATCGATTATACTCACTAGTCATGGTAGTCATGTTATATAAGGGGAGGTAAACATGTATGTGGTATTGAGTCCCAAAGAATGTTAAAGGAAGCAATGCCAATCAATATTGGCATTTAGACCTCTTGGGTGTAGAGTATCCAATCTAAAGGTCCATCTAGCCTCCACCTGCAATAATTTCTTCTTCCTATCACCCCCACAGAGTAGAGGGGGACATGGTTTATCAGTATGAACCTTAAGTCTTTGACAGTGTGTTTGGCTTCTAGAAAATGACGTGCGACTGGTTGATCAGTCTTATTCATATCCAAAGCTGCTCTTATCGCACTCCGATGGTTAGCCATTTTCTTCTGAATATCATCATCAGTCTTTTCCACGTAAAACTTCCCACAAACACAGCTCAATAAATTAACTACAAATTTGGTTGAGCATGTCATGTAATGTTGGATTTTATATTGTTTGTTGTTGTGGGAGTGCCTGAATGTAGAGCCTTGTATCATGGCACTGCAAGTCGTGCAACTTGGGCATCTATATGTCCCATGTTTCTTCATCTTTAACCACTGTTCCTGTTTATAGCAGTGTGTTGGGTCCGTTTTCATTAAGAGATCCTTCAGATTGCTGTTCCTTTTGTATCCTATTCTTGGTACAATGCTTTCTGTAAATGGTAAGCTGGGGTCAGTTTGGAGAACCCACAAGTTTTTCTGTATGCCTTTTGCTAGTAGGTGGGATGTAGGACCAAATGTAGTGGTAATTGTAACCCTCTGTTCTGTGTCTTTTCTCTCCTTGCCAGCAAGTAATGTTCCTTGATCAATTTTGGTGACATCTTCCTTAATAGCTTTTATCAATGGTTCGGCATATCCTCTCTTCAGGAATTTTTCAGACATCTCCTGTACTTGTATGATCACCTTCTCAGGTACTGTGTTGTTCCTCATCACCCTGGTCATTTGAGCTTTAGGAATAGCCCTAATCCTGCTGGTAGCCAGAAGGATTGAATTGCGATCTGTAGACTTCTGATATAAAGTTGTGGCCAATTTTGTTTCATCTTTGAAAATCCTTAGATCCAAAAAGTCAATCCTTTTGTCACTAAAATCAAGTTTGAATTTCATCATAGAGTTGAGTTCTGAGACCCATCCCTCCAGATCGTTGCTCTGTCCATTCCAGATAAGGAAAATATCATCTATATATCTTTTATAGAATGATATATTGGGATTGTCATATACCTTCATTGCTGTTGTTTCATAATCAGCCATGTACAGGTTGGCATATGAAGGAGCCATACTTGAGACGATAGCCATGCCTGTGAGTTGTATATAGAAGGTAGTCTCAAAATGAAAATAGTTGTGTGTTAGATATATAACTCTGCCGATGTATTCTGGCTCTGGACCGATATAGGGGTATCTCAGTAACGCTTTCTCCACTGCTCTTATTCCATCAGAGTGTAGGATGATGGTATATAGAATGTTTACATCCATTGTTACCAACAAAGGAGACTGTCCAAATTCCGGTGTGTTGGCAATAGACTGTATCATATCAGAGGAGTCTTTGATGTAGGAACCCATCCTTCCTACTAATGGTTGCAAATAATGATCAATCCATATCGACAGTGTCTGAAATAAGGAGCTTGCTGACACGATTGGTCTTCCTGGTGGTTTTTCAAGTCTCTTATGGATTTTAGGGATTGTGTATAATATTGGGATGATAGGATATGTGACCATCAACCAGTCATATGTAGCTTGATCCATCAAATTTTTGTCTAATCCCTCTGATAGAATGTACTTGATTTCATCCTGAAATCTCATAGTAGGATCCCTTGATAGTTGGCTGTATGTGGTGGTATCCAGTTATTGTAATAAAATGTCCTCTTTGTAGTCCACATAATCCAGGATGACTAGTGCATCGACCCAGCGGGTCTAATGACAATGTTAGGGTCCTTGGCAAGGTCAGAGATGGCCGATCTTTCTTCAGCTAAGATGTTCTGTTGAGTTTTGGCGTTAAACATGGTTTGTGCGTCTTGTGTAACCAGGCACATATACGTCTTGATACTCGGATTGACTTGGACTGGATCAAATGTACTATGACGTTTTAATACCATAGCTGTAGGATCCACAGTACTAAACTTGAAAAAGTCTTTTAATTTCAAAGTTTGTTGAAATTTGTGCAGATCTAGCCACACATCAAATGGTCTGGTCTGTGCTGTTGGAACGAAGCTGAGCCCCCTGTTGAGGACTTTCAGTTCATATTCAGTCATTGTTCTAGAACTAAGATTAATAACTAGTTCCTCCTCATTCTTCCATGTGGAGGTGATCTTCTTGCAGAACCCCCCTCGCCTTGTGTGTGGCCTTCTTCTCTGTGTCTGTGGCCGGATCCGGATCTGGTGGTCACCCCTAAAAAAGACTGGAATCCCGCTGCCAGTTGTGGGGGTTGTTGTGATGTGGAAGGGGTCTCATTGTCTGAGCCAGAACTGCTATCAATAATGTTTAGCTGTCGTCTGGTGTGCCACCTCTACCTTCGTGGTCTCCTCTGGAAGTAGGTGTTGCGCTCCTCAGGGGTTAATGTCCATTTGTAAACCCTCTTGTCTTTATAGTCCTCGACAACATATTGTAGTTTTTTGTTCTTGAAATTGGTTAGTGCTTCTTGGTATTCTTTCATATGTGCTGATAGTTTACTGAGCCAGTCTTCAGATGCGTCCTTCTGTATGATGCCAATGTTAATGCTTTCAAACTGGCTAATTTCATTTTTAACTTTCCGCAGTTGGGTTATGACTTCTTCTATCACCAATAGAATTAAATCTAGTGAACATTTATTCAGCAGGGCGCACCACTTTCTGCAGAATTCTGGATTGGGTCTGCCTATGGTGGGGACATTTCTCACCCTGAAGCCTCTGGGGATCATCTTTCGTTTAAAATATTCTGATAGGTATGTGCCGTGTAGATGTAGATCAGTCTCTCTTTACCTGCAATTGTTGAAATTGAAACAAATAGATTTTACCGATTCTGGTCCTGTAGTGTCTGTAATCACCGTATCAAACAGTATCATGGCTGCATCCTCATCCGTGAGTGATAGTATCTCTGCACCTTCCACCTCTGTTGGTTTTATTTTATTTATTTTTTATTTTATTTTATTCCATACAGTTTCAGACATAATCTTGCCCATTTCCATGCAGCTCCGTTCACCTATTATTATATCTTAGACAGGGCCTCATTTTGTGATTAGGTCTTAAGTAAATAAGTACACACAAGTATACATCGTTTAATCAGTACATATGTGGTTTTACTTCTATTTTTATATCATGATTGAATGTGTATTTGGCCATATATTTGTACATATGACTCAAGGCTAATCAGCCTAGTTAGTTGCTATGGGCACAGACTCACATTTGATTGGTGGTGCACTGGGGGGAGGGTCTTATGTATATCTTTATAATGTTTCACTGTTCACTATTTCTTTATCTGAGGAAGGGGTGAAAGCCCCGAAATGTCACACAGTAAAGCTATTTTGAACCTTTTAAATCCAGAGAGTGCATTTTCTTTCATTTATTGTATCCTTGATGCACCCTGGTCTGAGTACAGCTGAGTCTGCAGGAGTTTGTGAGAGTGCTGCAATCTTCAAATTGGATATACAGTATATATACAGTATGTATGTATATATATATATATATATATATATATATATGGCAAGCAGATAACAGCACTCTCTGACTCTCTGGTCTTAATAACCAAGTAGATTTATTTAGTGACGTTTCGGGGAATGCTCCCCATTAGGGTCTGATGAAGGGGAGCATTCCCCGAAACGTCACTAAATAAATCTACTTGATTATTAAGACCAGAGAGTGCTGTCATCTGCTTGCCATATTCTGCTACTTTTCTAGCACCCTGGCACTGGATGAACTGTTTGTGAGGGTGCACCTGACTCTCAATTACAGACTAAAGTAAATAATCATAGTAACTCTGCCCCCTTACAATACAAGACCGTAATAATTTGTGCCATATTTTAGGTCACTTTGACACCTCCACATCACCTGTAATCCTTTTTAACAAGTTAGAGGCTGTTACTACTCAGTATAATTTAGGCAACAGAGATGCCTGTGCTTTGCTCAGGGTCTGGTTGCCATCACAATTAGGTGCACAGCTAAGGGCACCAGTAGGCACCCATAAAGGAGTTTCTCCTGATGTTGATGCAAACTGGGGAAATTCAGGGGACAGATTAAAGGAATTACAGTATGTTATGTGTTGTGATGCCAGAGGTACCAGTACCATGGCAAATGCAATTTTAAAGAAAGGAGATGACCCAATTTTGTTTTGCACTAAGTACCTTGCACTGTATAAGATAACTTATAACTGCCCTAACATGTCCCCAGATGATGCAGATTTTCTGTATTCTATGGCAAATAAATGCACATTAATTGACAGTAGTACAAGCATCACTCTTAGAAATGCCAGCTCCTATACAAACTTTGTTAACATACTTAAAGACTGGTTGAAAGACTCAAAGCATAAGAATGCTACTCATAATAATATATCTATGCTAACTGAGAGTCAGGGAAAGCAGAGATTTTTGAGACGTTGTTTTAAATGTGGAAAGTTTGGGCACATCATGAGGGAATGTGTGACATCAATGAGAGATACCAGGGATAAAAATTACATTAGGAGGCAGAACAAAATATCATATTTAAGTAAGGAAGGAAAATACAGTGCTATATTTGAAGGTGAAAAGGAACAGAATATATCTTCTTTAACAAAGAAAGTAATAATAGAAGAACCTACTAGGGAGGAAACTTGCAAAGAGTCCCCATCTAAAAAAGAGGGGACAAATGTTCCATTTCAGATGCCTTACATAAACTGGCCATTTTGGGCACTGTTTAATTATACACAATTGGCAATGCATCTATTGATATTCAATTTAGCTCAGCCTGAGTATATTGCCAATTAATTGCAGAAATCTGTCTCTATTCTCTACATTCTATTACCCTGTATCCCATGTATAGTGATGGTAGAATTTTACTTTAGGCAAGTAGAGATTTATTTTGTTTCATTTATTTACTTTGTATATATGTCTATATTAATTCTATGTTTCTTTTTTTTTTTAGGGCTATTACTTGAAGAGAAGTGAACTTTGTACAGTCTACTTCTAGAAATTAAGAATTTTGTAATTGTTTATTTTTATTCACAGGTTGTTGCTATTCATGAATAAAATGTTTATAGTACAGGTAGCCCTCACTTTACGCCAGGGTTAGGTTCCAGAAGGAATGGTTGTAAATCGAAACCGTTGTAAATTGAAACCCAGTTTATAATGCAAGTCAATGGGAAGTGAGGGAGATAGGTTCCAGGGCCCTCTCAAAATAGTCATAGGTAAGACCTAATACATTATTTTTAAAGCTTTGAAATGAAGACTTTAAATGCTAAACAGCATTATAAACCTAATAAAATAATCACACAACACAGAATATATCATTAAAATAAGTTAAATGAACAAAAACATTTGCTAAACAGCATTATAAACTTAATAAAATAATCACACAACACAGCCTTCACTTGCATTTTTTTGCAAACAGTTCTTTCTGTGCATTCCAATCTGGACTGATTTAGAGACAGGAAGATCTTGTTCCTTTAAAATTTGCTGGATTGCTCAGGTCTGGTTAAACTGATTAATTTCAGCTTGCTTGGCTTTGCTGCAACACAAGCGGACAGCTCCACCTACTGGCTATTTTAATAAATGCACTGCTTCTCAATGCTTTTCAATAGCAGTCACATGACTGGAAAAAAAGGTTGTTATTCTGAAACGGTGTAAATTGAACCGTTGTAAAACAAGGGCCACCTGTATAAAGAAATGCATTTCCCCCTTTTTCTTAAAGACCACGTGGTACTTTATGATGATCTCATCAGTTACATAAATGTAATATAGTCACAATGAATTGTTTGCAAACAATTGATCATAACCAGTTTATTTTAAAAGTCATGGTTTCAAGTACTGTTTTATATGTCTATGTTATTTTGTTTGTGTTATTAATGTCATGAACTAACAATTCTGATTACTTACAGAAGCAACCTATACCATCACCCAAAGAAGCACAAATCATTTACTGTAGAGAAGACTAGATATTTTAAATTGGATAATTTAATGCAAAATCCAAATTTAGTTATTTAAGAACGCTGTTATATTTAAAGAGAAAAGCAACATGTTTTGTGTGGCGTACTGTTTTTATGTTGTGTTTGTTCTGTGTTGTCTCTGTTTTATATGTGTAAAATGAATTATTGTTATTTTTTGTAATATGGTTCCTTTTCTATCAAGGAACCAAACTGGGGATCCCTTCACTACCAGTTTTGTATTTTTAAGGACATTTTTTATTCACTACCATTTTTGTATTTTAAGGACATTTTTGTATTTTTAAGGACATTTTTTATTCACTACCATTTTTGTATTTTAATGACATTTTTGTATTTTTAAGGACATTTTTTATTCACTACCATTTTTGTATTTTAATGACATTTTTGTATTTTTAAGGACATTTTTTATTCACTACCATTTTTGTATTTTAAGGACATTTTTTATTCACTACCATTTTTGTATTTTAAGGACATTTTTGTATTTTTAAGGACATTTTTTATTCACTACCATTTTTGTATTTTAAGGACATTTTTTATTCACTACCATTTTTGTATTTTTAAGCACATTTTTATTTTTGTGTTTTTTTTAACAATAGGTAACTTTTATTAAATGCTTCCATATTAGTTTTTATTCATTTTAAATCTGTTTTGCCACACTGGGCAATGTTTTTCAGTAAAAAAAAATTTTTTATAAGCCAGTTATGTTTAAAGAGTATAACATTGTCTACTTATAAGTCTCTAAGTGCTGACCAGTAGATTATAAAACTGTGCGCATGCCTTGAAGCAGATAATAAGACTATGATTTAATGTTAAAGACAGTAGTATACATGTTTTGCAAAGCTATATGCTACGTTTTGTTTATGACCTCAGATAGCAAGCATTGTGTATTAATAAATTATAATCTGTCACAAATTTATAACATTCAAATCTCACAATATGCCAGAAAATAATTTGCAAAGTTTGAGCACTACTCCTAGTAGTAGTCATAAAGATTGTGTGTGATATGTAACAATTAATTTGTATCATATGTATAATTATTCTGAATATGCTGATGTGATGTTATATACATCTCAGATTATTGTTAATTCTAACCGGGTAAAACAAAATATTGAATTTGTAAAACTGATTTAATCATCCTATTCATAATGTGATTGATAGAATGTGCTACACATTGTAAGGGAATTGTATTTTAATATTTAGTATGGATGTGAATGAATGGGTTTTTTTGTTGTTGTTTTTTTAAACTTTTATTTATATATAACCAACAGTGTGTGTCAAACAAAAGACAAATCAAATTGCAATTCTTGTGCCACGCAGGGCCAAAAACAAAAAATTATGGCATAACGAGGAAGAGCAATAAGAAGAAAACAAAAAGAAATGATTGCATCATTATATAAATTGAACATCATTACATTTTGCCCATAGATGGTTTTCTTAATAATAAACATACACTGCTGGAATTTTTAAAGAATTTTTACACAACATTGTGTACAAATTAAGCAAATAACCATGTTGTATTGTTTTGTACATATTAAAGTGAAAAAAGTGAAACACTATAAAATAAACCAAGAATAAATAACAGGACAAAACACAACAAAAACAAACAGGAGGGAGGAAAGAAAAAAAAAAAAAAAAACAGACGAATCCTCTCCTCCTCTCCCCACTCTCCAACTACCCCTCCGCGCTGCTTGATCCAACTATGTGGAAAGAGATTTAATAGTGTCAGTTCCGCAAAACTTACAGATGATAAGAAGGGGGAGAGAATCATTTTTTGAATAACACTTTGGTAGGTTAGAATAACAGGTAACCATCTTCATAGGAACTTCTTAATTCTTTTCTCAGAGGCATCATGGAGATGCAATGATTCAAAAACAATCTGATCTTGAAATATTTTAAACACCAAAGCAAGTCCTAATAAACGCTTACTTTTCCAATTTTTAAGGATACAATATCTGACTGCTAATATAACTGTGTTTAAACTTTCTATGGTATTCCTATTAATAGCATCATTAAAAGGATATAAAAAAATAATATCCTCCACTGCTAACGATATTGTAACTTTGTATAATTTATTAAACCAGTAAATTATCTTTAACCATAATTGTCTAACCATAGGGCATGACCAAAACATATGAAGTGTATCTGCCTTATAATGTGCACAACATGGACATATATTAACCGATGAAGGATAAAACTTATTTATCTTCCATGGTGAGATATAGAAGTCGTTAATCAACTTCATATGTGATTCATTCCAGGCCATTGGTTCTTTACATTTATGCAGCGAGTTAAAGCTTTGGGAAATATTTTCATGATCTATCGAAGGAATTCTTGAAGCCCAAAATTTACATAAATTGTCCCTAATGAGCAAGCTCTGCTTATTCAGCATAATGTCATACATCAGGGAAATCGATGCATCACCTGTGATGAATTTTTGTATACAAAGTTTAATATCGGCCCAGGCTGTTGTAAATGTGACCTGCCACTTCTGATCTAAAATGAAATGACGAATTTGGAAATAAGCAAATAAGTTGGATCTAGGTATACCATACTTACTAAAGATATCCTCTGCAGATACTATTTGATAGTTTTCGTCAAGAAGTTGTTTTATGTAATGTAGCCCTTTTTCTGCCCAATCTTTAAATACTTTTTGATATATCCCAGGAGGAAAACTCAGGTTACTTAAAATAGGTAAAAAATCTGAAAGAGAGTAGTCCAGATCTAAAATTGAGCAAGACTTTTGCCAAGCATATACTACATTCTTTACAAGACAGCTAACATTCTGCTGCAATTTCTGTACTTTGCAATGTAGAATCGCTTTTAATGAGAACGGTGCAATTAAAAATGATTCTATCTCTTCGGATGAAATGATATTAGAACCGGCGAGCCAATCTATTGCTATTTTGGCCAACGCCGCCAAATTATAAAGTTTAAGATTAGGCAACGCTAAACAGGCTGCTCCCGAAGTTTGCATAAGTCTCCCCAGAGCTATTCGTGATTTTTTATTATTCCAGATGAATTTAGAAAATAAAGCATTGATTAGCTTTAGGTCCTTATTTAATATAAACAAGGGTAGGTTCTGAAGCGGGTATAACAACCGTGGAAAGATAATGGATTTGATTAAACTGACGCGTACTGTCAGAGACAGTGGAAATGCCACCCAGAGTTGTAGATCAGCAGCAATCTTTTGAAACAAAAGCTCGAAATTAGCTTTGTACCAATAACTAGGATTCCTGTGTAAAACTAACCCTAGGTATTTAATAGCATCAACTTGTTTAAAAGGAATACTAGGTGTTACTATCAGTCTATTATTAAAGCACAATAATTCACTCTTTTCTAGGTTTATCTTATACCCGGAGAACGAGCTGAAGAGTTTCAAGGTTTGTAGGACTACCGAAATAGACTGCTGAACATTAGCTAGAAATAATAACACGTTGTCCGCATATAACAAGATTTTAAGGGAATATGTGCCAAGCTGACATCCTATTAACACTTCTCTAAACTGTATTGCTAGGGGTTCTAGTGCGATATTAAAGAGTAACGGGGACAACGGGCACCCCTGCCTAGTACCCCTTTGTAAGATTATTTTTGATGATAGGGTCCCATTAATAAGTAAAAAGGATATTGGATTATGATATATTCTGTGGATGAAATGTAAGAATTCTCCTTTAAAACCAAATTGCTCTAATGTCCTAAATAAATATTCCCAGATAATTGAATCAAATGCTTTAATATCATCCAGGGAAAGAATAGCAGCGTCTTGCCATAACGGTTTCTTCCTACCCTGGTCTACATTCCAAGCATAATCCAGGAGATTAATTAATTTACGTATATTTTTTGTTGGATTTCTAGTTAGCAAAAATCCGGACTGATCTGGATGGATAATATTATGTAAACACTTGGATACTCTTGCCGCAATAATTGCCATTAATATTTTATAATCTATATTTAAGACAGAAAGAGGCCGGCTCTTCCGGGTTTTTACCTTTCTTTAGAATAAGAGAAATATTCGCCGCAGAGAAGTATTTTGATATAGGATTCATTGAACAAAAATAAGAATTGAAAAGTTTTTCTAATATCGATGATACCTCTTCACTCATACATTTATAGAATTCAGCGGGGAATCCATCAGGACCCGCTGCTTTGTTCATCTTTAAATTATCTATAGCCTTCTTGATTTCTTGTGTTTAAATTGGAGCACTAATTACTAGCAAATCCTCATTAGATATTTTAGGGACCTTTATCATACCCCAAAAATTATTATGATTACCCTTATCTATTACAGTTTCGGAGTAGAGCTGTTGATAATAAGTATAAAAAAATTCTGAGATCTCCTTAGTTTCTGTAGCTCTGCCTTTATCTGTTTGAATTGCCAATATAAGATTTTTCTTTTTTTAATAAGTTTGGCCAAGTATTTGGCCGAGCACCCATGCATACCTTTGAAATGGAGATTTATTTTTGCTTCTTCCTCTACTAATTTTTGTTTTAAAAAAAGGTCTCTTTCCTTTCTCTTGTCTCTATATTTCCCCCAATTCCCCACTGTGGGATTTGAACAATATATTGTATAAGCATTCCTAACCTGATTTATAATTTGGGTTTCTCTTGTTCTACTCTTCTTCTTACCTATACTTACATAAACCTGAATTTCACCCCTCAGTACAGCTTTAAAAGCTTCCCAGCAGATTTCCGTCTTGTTAATATAGCTTGAGTTTTCAGAGTAATAACGCTGCCAAGAGGCTTTCATAAAATTAACAAATTTAGGATTATTAAATAGATAGCGAGGGAAAATAAATCTGGGTGTTTTAATCCTTTCTTTGTTACCTGCTACAAGAAATAATGAGACAATGGCATGATCTGAGATGCTAATTTCTCCTATCTCGGTCTCTAATTCTTGAGTTGATAATGTTCCTGAGATTAAAAAGAAATCTATTCTTGAGAACGTTCCATGTGCTTTAGACTCACATGAATATAACAACTTGTCAGGATTTTTTAGACGCCAAACATCTACTAGTTTTAACCTCAAGCAAAGTTGTTTTAAACATTTCGTATTTCTATTATGTACTGCGATATTTTTTTTTTAAATCTATCCAAGATAGGACAAAGAGTTGCATTAAAATCTCCCCCTAGAATTAAGTTCTCAGAGACAAAAGGAAATAATTTCAGCTTTATATTTTCCCAGAATTCTCTGGAAAAATTATTTGGGGCATATACATTACAAATCACCAGTTTGACGTTTTTTAATTGGATTTGGAGAAGAATATATCTAGCCGCCTCATCTACTTCTACTTTAATTATCTTGTAGTCTAGATCCTTATGTAGAAGAATAACTAAGCCACATTTTCTAGCTCGACTAGATGTAGAGATGACTTCCCCTATCCACTTTATCTTCAATTTCACTGCTTCTTGCTGATTAAGGTGAGTCTCCTGTAGGAGGGCTATATCAGGTTTATGACTAGCTAATTTTTTGATAACAAGTTTACGCTTAATGGGGGAAGTTATAGTACTTTGAGTCCCTCACCCATCTAACATCAGACTTTCAAAATAAAAGCTGCCCGGGGAGGCCAGTGTAAAACACCTTAAAAATAATGCACAAGGGGGGGGGGGGCAAGAGAAGAGGGCGAGAGAGAAGGAGGGAAGACAAAAAAAAAAAAAAAGCACAACACCATATGCATCCTACTACGTAAAACAAAACACAAAATATACATATAACAATTGCGCTAGCCCTATCTAAGATCGACACCAAGTTTTGCTTAGACATTGTAACTCCTCCAAATAAATTTTCGACCTATATCTCATTTGAGTACCAGACCACATCTAGCGTCCACAGTTTCTATATATTTTTTGACCTCTGAGACCTCCTTGAATGAGCGTCTAGCACCTCAGTCTTCCACTATAATTCGGGCTGGATAGATCATCCGCACTTTTATCCCTTTATTTATAAGTTGTGTACAGTGTGGGGTCATAGCTCGAGGAAGTCTCAGAGGAAAAATCCTGAAACATTAGTATCCTACTATTTCCAAATAGAAGGGGTTCTGACATTTTAAAAAGTCTCATAAATTCAATCTTGTCTTGATATTTTAAAAGTTTAAATAAACATACTCTATTTTTTGGAGCTCCATCCGAGGAGTCTTTCTTGGGGCCCAATCTGTGAGCTCGTTCAATTATAAGTGGTACTGATTGGGGGGGCATCCCCAGAGCTAGGGGGAGTGTAGTAGAAGTGAATTTTAACAGATCTTCAAACTCTGATACCTCTGGTAGGCCAACTAATCTAATATTATTACTCCGGGAGCGATCCTCAAGATCCTCCAGGCGAAGCTGCATATTTCTAATTTTAGTATCTTGTTTTTGAATAATCTCTGCAGATATGTGGGTCTGATCTTCTAAATCAGAGATTCTAGACTCTGCCTCTGTTAATCTATTTGAAAAAAGTTTCACTTCAGATGATAATGTAACTATTTCGGTAGAAATAGACCCTAGTTCCTTTCTGATTGCTTCAAATTGGGGAGAAAACACTTCCAGGAGTTTAGCTGTAAGCTCTTGCATATCAAACACACTCTTACTGGATTCCATAGGGCTATCTAGACTGGTATCGACTGTTTTATTATTTTTTTTTATCTTTCACTTTCGCAGGCATTATGGGTGAAACGGATTTCACCTGAGTGATATATCTTTCCATTCAAAATAGTGCATAGATTGCACAACACACCATACAAATCCAGGCACTTGCCTGGCAAACCAATACGTGATTATGTAGATCCCAAAGAATCTAAATACACAAACGTGAAGACCCCCCCTTCCCTCCCCCTTCTACCCTCTTAATAACTAACTATATATATAGAACAAAACAAAAAAGAGAAAAAAAATGTGAATCAAAAAACAAAAGAGCCTGCTGTATACCATTCACCTGACACCAGACTACACAGTATTCTACTGCCCCTATTATTCAATTTTAAATTGAAATGCTGATGGACAATCCACCTTACACCTTCTTGTCTATTCACTAGTGCAGACCTATCCGCTTGTGCTATAAATGATTTATCCGAATGATACTGATGGTTTGAGCTTTATCTCAATAATATCCAGTAGCAGATCAATTACTTATTATTCAAAATCAATCTTTAACCTCTTAAATAGGGTCCTCTCTCAATTGGACTAGAAATTAAATTCCCTATGTATAGGCCCTGGGGAGAAAAAATCAATCAATATAATGCCATATGAGACTCCTACCACCTCCTCTAGCATAGGGATTAACAGATAAGGAGGTAATTTAAAGCTATGCAGCCTAAGCAGAAAAACTAACATATATTAAATAACATCAGAATTGACTGCAAAACACAGAGGGAATCAACATAAGGGGGCACCAAACAATGAGGCATAATCAAATAACAAGCATTTTTTTCCCCCTTTTTTTTTTTCTTTTTTTTTTTCTTTTCCCCTTTCAAGCACGTCTTTTCCCTTCAAACTGTATTCAATGCAGAACAGTAAGCAAAAAAAATTCTCTTTATATTGATATTAAGTCCACATAGTCTGTCCAAACATTGCAGGCACACAGGGTATAATAAAGATAAAATTCTCTTTATATTGATATTAAGTCCACATAGTCTGTCCAAACATTGCAGGCACACAGGGTATAATAAAGATAAGTCCGTTCCGGTTGTAGGAGGTGCCTAGGTGGACGCATGCAACTGGCGTCCTGAGTACTCCATGGATACACAGGCACCCCCAGGCTTTTCCACGGCCGCTGTGGTGGATCTCGCCCTGGCCTTAGATGGTGCCCGGACTCGAGGGGATCTTTACCTCAAGTTGCGCTGCACTTTCTGGATAACGGGAAGTCTAAATTGCTATAAGACTCATTGGCTAGAGTCACAGGTGGTAGAAACAGCCGCACTATCCCACAGCCTGTTCTGAGCCCGCCTCGCTGTACTCCCAGGACCCCGGTGTCTAGAAAGGGTTGGGGTGGTTTTCGCCGCTCCTGACTCTCTCCGGACCTGGGATAGGAGGGAAAGGAAAAAGAAAGAGAGGTCATCGAGAGGCAAGGCAAGTTAAGCTCCGGTATCCCGGTAACCGGAGGGTGAGACTCTGATAAAAGGCGCGATCTACCCGACTGAAAGCACCACTATCCTCCACTGAGTTGCGTGCTTAAGCAAAGACGTCAAGATTGCAGTATCCAATTTCTCCTGTGGAATATAAACCTCCCAGAACCCCGGGTTTCAGTGTGGATTGCAAGGTGATACGGTGCACAGGTGCCGTGTACTTCGATCTTTTCATGGCTTGCAATATGATCTATCTACCCCGGGATAGGAGGTGAGAGGAAGGCCATTATATCTGTGGGGTCATCTTTATTACGGAGGCCAGTAGTTGCATTACTGTGACTAAGCAGCTGAAGGAGAAGGACACCGGCAAAGAAAAAGATAAGTCACTGTTTTCTGCCATAGACATATACTCCTATGTACTGTAAATAACTGCATAAGCCTTCTCTGCACCAGGCAGCAAAAAAAAAAAAAAAAATTATCGTCTGGTCTGTATCTACAGGCATGAAAATCTGAGATAAATTAGATTGGGGGGAGATCTACGGTGTCGTGGAGCTGAGGTGATTGTTTAACCTTAAAAGCTGTTGAATACGGCGTTCCCCTCCACTGCCTGAAAAGTTTTGACTGTATAAATACACCTATTGGGCTCTCCAAATGGGACTATTCAAAAGCTGACATTACATTTTAGTTGAAATGATTTTTATTGCAGTAAGTATAACAAATACAGGTCACATTGTTTATATAATACAAAACGAAACCCCTCCACCATCCCCCGATCAGAAGCTTTAGTCCATCACACAGTGATCCGCTATGGAGAAGTTATCTAAAGGTCCATTAGCACATGAAAGTTATCTTATAAAGCTATTGTGGCAAAAATCTTCAGTCCTGTGTGTTTTAGGGATGCATTGAAGGGAACAACAGTAAAAAACAAATCAGACAATTTCTCACTTCTCCCTTCTCCACACCCGACATATTTACTTTATATACTTTCCCCCCCCCTCCCCCTCCCCCCAACCCTTCAAAAACCAAACATAAACCAACATAAAATTAAATTACCAACAACTTGCCTGTCGCCTCTTTTCCCTTGCAGCAGATCCGAGGGAAGGGCCCCCACCAGTTTCTAAGCAAAAGTCGAATCGCAGTCGCCTGAGCAGCTTTGTGGATCGTCCCAGAGACCCCATCCGTAGGCAACCTATCCTAATGTCAGAGCTACATGCTCCCGCCCTCTATGTATCTAATGTCCTGCCAGGATCCAGAAGTTCCATATTTTTAAGAATTGTTCATAGTTATTTTTAATGTGGGCTATCGTTTCCAACATTTTATATGTAGCTTGAATCTTGTCCATCACCTCCCCCCATGAGGGTGCTCCTGATTTCCAATATCGTGCTAAGCAAATCCTAGTGGCCATGCATAGTGTACGTATGAACGTATTGATAGGTGCATTAAAGGGTTTAATGTGTTCGTTTAACAATGCTTGTGACGGTGTTAGAGAGATAGTTTCAGATAAGACTTCGCTAAGTAACTCAGAGAGTTTGAACCATATTTGTTTGACCTGTGGGCATTCCCACCACATGTGGATATATGTCCCTGTTTCCACACAGCCTCTATAGCAAAGCTTGTTACCTCTCTGAGTATAATGGGATGTGACTATGGGGGTCAGATACCATCTGAAAGATGTTTTAATACAGTTTTCTCTGAAGTCTGCACTAATTAATCCTTTACTAGCTGTATATAGCATTATTTCCCATTCATCCTTAGAGTAAACTTTCTGTAGATCCCTTTCCCATTTCTCCATTATAGGGGATTTAGATGTGAATTTAGCTTTCTGTATTGCTAAGTATATAGCCGAGATTTGTTTTTTGTGACGTTTGGATGTGTTGCAGAAGTGCTCAAGTGTTGTTAACGGTGTTCTAGAGCTATGTGTCCTGAGTTTGGTGATAGCTGAGGTCACTTGTAGGTATAAAAACCAGTGTAGTTTCTCTGGGCTAATTTTTTCTTGTATTTGTTGATAAGTAGCTAATTTGTTATTATGCAGAAAGTCTGCAACCCTATATAATCCTTTGTTTTCCCACTTCCCCAAATGTGTGTGAAAGTCTGGATTTAAAATGGACTTAATTGGTCGCACTACCGAGTCCTGAGGGATTAGGTTTAGGGAATTGGAGAGCGAAACCCATGTTTGCATCATCTCCATCGTGAGCTTTGAGGCTGGCATTCCCCTAAAGGGGTGTCTAGAAAAATCCCATAGTATCTCCTCTGGGGTTTTGTAATCTGTCATAAACGTCTCCACTTGCACCCACACTAGGTCTTTTGGATTCTTACTCAGTAAAGTAGTTTGCGCCAGTCTTGCCGCTTGGTAATAGTGTATTAAGTTTGGTGTTCCCACCCCTCCTAACTGTCTGTGTTGCTGTAGGATCTGGGATGGTATTCTAGCTTTTTTGTTGCCTCTCAGGAAGCCCACCAAGTCAGTTTGTAGTTTGCTAAGATCAGTCAGGGGTACTTTAATTGGGAGGGCCCGAAAGAGGTATAGAAGCCTCGGAAGGATGTTCATTTTAATTGCCGTTAATCGGCCATACCATGAAAATCCGCCCTTTTTCCATGTATTTATATCTTTCCTTATTATTTTATATAAGGGGACATAGTTCAGTCTATATAGGTCTTCTATATTATGTGAGATCTTAATCCCTAAATATTTGATCGACTCTGTAGTCCAAGTAAATTCAAAGTTTGTTTCAATCAGTTTTTTAGTGTGATTGGGAAGGGCGATAGGGATAGCTTCACATTTTTCTAAATTAACCCTATATCCTGAGACATCAGAATAGTCCTGTAATACCCGATAAAGATTTGGGAGGGATATAAGTGGTTTAGTCATCGTAAGAAGGACATCGTCCGCAAACAATGACACCTTAAATTCCTGTCCTTTAAGTAAAACTCTGTGTATATCTGGGGTCAACCGAATCGTCGCTGCTAATGGCTCTATGCAAAGCGCAAATAAAAGTGGTGAGAGCGGGCAGCCCTGTCTGGTGCCGTTCAAGATATCTATTAATTTTGACTGATATCCTGCCGCCCTAACAGTAGCTGTGGGGCATGAATAGATGCCTTTGATAGCCTGAACAAACGACCCATGGAAACCAAATCTATTCAAGACCTCTAGCATGTAGTCCCAGTCTATTCTATCAAACGCCTTCTCTGCATCCAAAGAGAGGACCAGAGAAGGTGTTTTCGACTTGCTGAGGTATTCAATTAAGGAGATCGTTCGTCTTGTGTTGTCTGGGGCTTCTCTATCTAAAATAAAACCCACCTGATCGGGGTGGATTAGTGATGTTAGATGTACTTTGAGTCTATTGGCTAAAATTTTGGTGAAAATTTTTATATCCTGATTGATTAGGGAAATGGGTCTATAGCTTTGGCACAACTTTGGGTTTCTACCTGGTTTGGGTATGACTACTATTTTGGCCTGTAATATTTCGCGTGGGACTTCATTACCTTGTAAAATATCATTGCACAATGAAACTACATGTGGGACCAAAATTGTTTTATAGAGTTGATAATATTCGCCTGGGAAGCCGTCTGGGCCTGCTGCTTTACCCGGTTTAAGCTCTTTTATGGCATTAAGGACTTCCCTAGTTGTTATCTCTGCATTGAGCTCCTCTCCGGCCTCTTTATCTAAGGGTATGAGTTTAGCGTCATCCAAAAATTTAGCCCTGAGTCGGTTCGTCTGATCGTTATGCGTTACTTTTTCCCCGTCATAAAGATGGGCGTAGTATTGTGCAAAAGTGTTGGCTATCTCTTGGGGGTTTGAGGTGCAAGAGCCATCAGTTGTCTGCAGATATGGTATGGCAAAAGATTTAGTCCTCTCCCTAAGCTTGTGGGCCAGATACTTATCCGGTTTATTTGAGTATAGAAAATACTGTGATTTTAATCTATGTGCTGCTCTCGCAGAAGTCTTGTTCATAATTGTAGCTAATTCTAGTCGTTTGGCCTGCAATTGTGTAAAAATGGTGGGTGATAGATTTCGCTGATGTGACCTGGTAAGTTCATCTATTTGTTTCTGTAGAGTATCTATTTGAAGTCTTGTTGTTTTAGTCAAGGCTGTTTTTTCCTTAATTAGTAGGCCTCTAACGAAGGGTTTATGTGCTGCCCAAATATTTATAGGGTTGGAAGTGGTCCCTACATTCAGGCCCCAATATTCTGACAGTGCTTTAGAGATAGATTCACGCGTCTTAGGGTTCTGGAGAACGTATGGGTCAAAGTTCCAAGATCGCGTCGCACTAGTGTGGAATGTCTGTTTGATATCTATTTGGACTATGGAGTGGTCCGACCAAGCACACGCGTGAATCTTAGAGGACGCTAGGTCTGGAATCAGAGTTTGGCTGATATAGACATAATCTAGTTTTGAGTAGGATTTGTGTGCCGACGAATAGTATGTATAGTCTTGTGTTCTCCCATATAGAGTGTCCCAGGAGTCTAACATATTATGAGAGAAGAACATCTCTTTTATTTTTTTAATTGTGGAGTTATGTCTCAGTTGTTTTTGGGATAGTGGGTTTTTATCTTTGTTTTGGTGGGCGTACATTGATACATTAAAGTCACCCCCCAAGATCAACCGGGAGTGCGACCACTGGGTTAGTAGGTGAGAAACCTGAGCAAAGAAGGATGCTTGTGTTTCATTTGGTGCGTATACATTACAAAATACTAACTGCTTATCATGTTGTCTCCCTTTAAGTATAAGAAACCTGCCCTCCGGGTCCCTAATTGTCTCTTCTACTACGAAACCTACCGATTGGTGTATCAGTATTGACACTCCTCTTTTTTTTTTGTCAGTTATTGAGTGAAAATGTTGTGTATAGCCTCTGGCCCAATATTTAGGTATGACCTCCCTGGTGAAGTGTGTCTCTTGCAGGAATATAATGTTAGCTTTTAGACTAGTATATTGGCTAAGTGCTGTTCTGCGCTTTAAGTCTGTATTTAGGCCTCTGACATTGTGTGATATCAGTCGAAGGTTACAAGTCATTACTCACGGTTTTACCAGTGGGGGGCCCTCCTCCCAGATCCGCAGTCTTTTCATTCTCTATGATTGCCCTTAGGCATTGCTGATATAGTTGTCTCGTATGAGATGATGCATGTAGGTAAACAAGTTGAGTCGACATGGCAAAAACAAAAATAAAAACATAAGAATTTACAAACATTAACAGTCTATTCAAGAACCATGTTAAAACATAAAAACAGAATCTGCTTCTCTTATATAAGAGAACCAGCAATAAAATTGAAAAAAAAAGAAACAAAGGGAGAGTACCATCAACCTCGCCCTCCCTCTTACACAGGTTGACCGTACTCTACCAATCTACCGTGCTAAAACTGTATATGTTGCAACAGAGTATGTTAAAAAAAAGAACAAGAAACTGGCATTAGAAAGAGCAACTACAAATCCTAGATATTGTAAAAAAAGGAAAGGGGATAGCCCCCCATGGAGACTAACAACCCTTAAAATTCACAACCAAAAGAACCTTTTAACCTTCATTAGAACCCTTTTATCAGGATCCAGTGACCACTGAGGTTCTTCACCAACCCCCTCCTTCCTCAATAGTAATAGTAAATTGAGAGATACTAGAGTCCTCATCTCTCTCTTTACCTCAGCAGATAGAGCAAAGTTCTTTAAACAACAGATAAATAAGTGATAAAGTGTCAAGACTTAGCTTTTCTTTTCGAGACTCTAGTCCATTTCTGTCTCTGCTGTGGAGTGAGGCTTGATGTTGCTTGGGATAGTTCTTCTGGTTGATTCAATTGTGGTATATCTGGAGGTTCCAATTGAAGCTTACGACATATATCCGGAATTTCTGAGACATCTTTTAGATTTAGTGATCTGCCATTGTGCTGGATGTATAGACTAAAGGGAAAACCCCAGCGGTATCCAATTTGATGTTTTCTTAAGAGTGTGGTAAGTGGTTTCAAATAGCTTCTCCTCTGGAGCGTTCTTATGCAGAGATCTTGAAAAAATTGTATTACCACACCCTGGAACTTGAAGGTTGGATGCTTCCTAGCAGCTGAGAGGATGCTTTCCTTTTCTGGGAATCTGAGAAATTTAACTATAACATCTCTGGGGGGTGCTTCATACTTCGGTCTGGCCCGTAAAGCTCGGTGAGCTCTCTCCATTTGAAACTTCTCTTCCCCTATTTCTCCTGTTATAGCTTGAAATAGTTGGTGTAAGTAGATGGGGAGTTCTTCCGTCGAAATAGCCTCTGGAATCCCCTTTAACCGCAGGTTACACCTGCGGCTTCTATTTTCGAGATCTTCCAATTTATCATGCATCTCATTAACTTCCTGTTGCTGCATGGAAATCTTTTGTGTTAGATTAGAGAGGTCTTCTGAGGTGGAGGTTTCATTTTCTTCTAAAGTAGCCACCGTGTGCCTAAATCTGTGATGTCTTGTTTGATATCTGCTAGGCTGTTGGTGACGGTATTTTGGAAAGCATCAATTTTTTCCCATAGTTTATCGAAATTTGTATTGATGTCTTGTTTAGACACAAGGGCTTTCAAGTCCGCTTTTGTAGCAGGGATAGCATCGTCATCCATGAGCTGAGAATCTGTGTCAGAGATATTATCTTCCTCTAGCCCCATATTAGTGGGTTCTGAAGTTTTCTCACTTCTGGCTGGCTTAAAGAATAGATTAGCTGTAGGCGGTTTAGACCCCTGAGCAGGTTTGTTTTGCTTCCTAACAGACATGTTGATAGAGGGTTAATCCCTGATTACAGAGTTTTTGATAATATGTCAGATCCAGCAAAGATTAAAAGAGCAAGCTAACCTAGTTAATCCTGCTCCTGCTTCTCGTCTATCCTGCTATGGTCATAGAAAAGTTTATAGTGAATTATGTGGAGGACAGATGAGCTATCCCAAGACAGGTCTGGATAATGATGAGGAAAGAGGCAGATCCCCAGCCCCTATTTTCAGGAGGGTATTGTAGTGTCCCCTATAGTTATTTATTGCAGCTACACACATACATTCAGCAAACCTAGCTAGCTTAATTGAGTTTCTCCCAGTTTTCTGGCTGAGTCCATCAGGCAGGGGCTAAGTAGTAGCGTGCTTTGTTGCAGTGCTTAAATAGCATAATGTCGTTGCTGGTAAGGGGAGATTGCTTAATCTTAGGTGTTAACGATATGTAGGTTGTAATATAGAGGCCCTCTTTTAAGCAGAGCCTGTCTGCTATTTGTAAATAACAGCTTCTGCACCTTATATTCGTTTCAGTGTAGCGTATTAGGCAGCTTTATCGCTCAGTAGTTAGATTAGGGCATTTTAAGTATATGCGTGACACGTGGCCTTTATACGTTTGCACCCTGCCAATGCCTTCCACCTTCCTTCAACATGCCCGTTATCTTAGATAAGTGATTGCAAAGTGCGCCTCGCATGCCTCATCTGTGTGGCCATAAGTAGTTTTCTTTCTATCAAGTGTTTGCTTTTAACCTACATAAAATACTCCCCCCTCACCTTCCTTCTTGCCGGAGCCGGTACAGTAAGTTCACTCATTTTGGTTGATCTGAAGCCTCGCCGGGCTTCTCTTGCCGTTATGATGCCTGTTACCCGGTTCCTGTAGTGTCCGGTGTAGCCGCTTAATAAAGGCCTCCTCTCAGGTCACAAATGACATCTAGGGTGTAGTATGTGGTCAATTGTTGCGGCACAGGACCGTTCAAATGCAGCCACGCCACACTTCCAAAATGGCGCGCAGCATCGGGTAGCTCCGTTAGTCTCAAGTTTCCCCGTTAGCCCTAGGTGTCTGGGAATGTCCACAATAGTGTTCCGGTGTATGCACCTCTTAGCCCTTAACTTCCAGGGAGTAAATTAAGCCCTGATTTCCTTGTATGCCAGCCATCTAAAACAGTTCAGCACAGAGCTCACAAATTAAGCAGCCATCACTCTAAGGCTTCAGGCTCCGCCCCCGACATTACATTTTAAAGGGACGTTTTTTTTTTTTTTTTGTTATCTCCTGAGCCCTCTGCCTTATTGGGCTTAAAGGAATAGTACGGCTATAGCAAAGGCAGAGACTCTAAGGGTTATCTTTTGCAACTTCACTATATAATACTGTAATCTAATGAGATGTTCTCTGCCCTTCTTTTTTTTTTTGTGGTTCTTTTTTTTTTTTTTTTTTTCTCTTTATTTATATACATGATATATTGAATTGCTAGGAGCAAAATCTACCTGGCTATCTGATACATTTTACTGATAACGGGGGTAAAACTCTCCTCTGCTAAATATTTTATGATTAGTCAATTGCCATAGGTTGCAATATGCAAGGTTAAGTTTATACTGTCTGTAATTGCATTAGGCTGTGTCTACAAATTATACTATTTACTTAGACAAGACTTTACTTATTAAGACAGCTGCGACTTATGTAGTATTAGAGAAGTCAATGCTGGAACTGCTTTACCCCTATAGTTATGATAGGAGTCAACTATCTACTTACTCCTCTGAGTTCATATGCATACAAGTGTTTTTGTCCTCTTCTTTTAGGGATTCTGTTGAGCTGTGTGGCTCTTCTCAGTTAAACTAAAACGGCTAAGGCCTTAATAGTACTACTAATCCCTCACAGCAGGAATATTTAAGATATAGGAACGGGGGATCCTACACTCACAGGGCACGTATAGTCACATATTATTTTACTGAATCACTTCTGCACATAGCCGTTCTTTTTTTTTTTCTCTCCTTCCTTTTTTTTCTTTCTTTTTTTTTTTTTTTTTTTTTTTTTTTTCCTTCTCTCTTTTTCTCTCCGCTCTTCTCTTTCTCTCTCTTCTTTTCTCCCTTGTATTTTCAGGGGGGGGGGGGGAGGGAGAGGGGGAGGGGAAAGGAAGAATATTATTAGGCTCCTCTGTATATCACTTTAATAGATAAACACAGTTTTACACACTTCACTAAAACTTCATCTTAAGGATAAATATAGATATTCACACGTTAATAGAAACACACGCAGGCACACGGATTTTATAACTTTTGTCTTCCCCCCACATATTTCAATTTATGGACAAATTTCTAGGGATCAGTAGACCGGAGATAAGCACAATGCCACCAAAAATAAAAGACAGAAAGCCCAGGTCAAGTATAGGTAGTGCAGAAACAGGGGCAATGGAGTCCATACCGAGCTCTAATACTATGATAGATACTAATAACTTGGTAAAACAAATGTCGGATCTATTTCTACCACACTTTGAAGAAGTTAAAACAGACTTAGCGACTCTGACAAACGAACTTAAACAGGTCTCAAGCAGGTTAGGAGAAATGGAGAATAGGATCTCTGACATTGAGGATCTCCAGCACACTCATCAGACATGCTTAAATACACATACTAAGACCATAGATACTCTGCAAGCACGTATCGACGACCTAGAAGATAGGTCGCGGAGAAACAATATGAAAATAGTGGGTCTTCCGGAGACTGCAGAATTCTCTGATTTAATAACCTTTATTAACACTACACTACCAAAACTATTAGATATGCCCTTAAATGGTACAGAGATGTGGAGAGAGCTCATAGATTGGGGCCTAAGAAAGATAATGGCTTAAAATCTAAAAGACCAGTTCTAGTGAAACTTCTGAATTTTCAGGACAAGCAGAGGTTCCTCTCCTATTACAGGAAAAAAGGTGTTATAGAGATAGACAAAGAGCGTATCTTTTTATTTCAAGATTTTTCTGTGGAGACCTTTAACAGGAGGAGATTGATGGCTCCTTGGTGCACAAAATTAATTAATGCAGGCTATAGAGCCACAATGATTTACCCAGCAAAAATCAAAATTTTTCTAGATACTGAGACAGTTATACTAAATACAATAGAGGAAGTTAAGCAATTTTTAGAAAAATAAGAATTTCTGAACTAAGCTATATTTTGATTTTGGATCAAGCAAATGGCTATTTGGTGGGCTGTTTTCTACCACCTATTTATTTTGTTTCTTTTTGTCTCTGTTTGTTTTCTGCTATTTTCTTTTTTTTTTTTTCTATCTTCTCTCCCCTCTCCCTCTCCCCTCTCGGTCTCCTCCTGTCGTTACCCCCCACTACTGGGTTCTGTTAGCAGCTCTAAAAAGGTATTGCAATAGAGACGAAAAATACACTTAAGTTAGTGTCATGGAACGTGGGGGGGTTCTCCTCCCCCATTAAAAGAAAAAAAATAATTCACCATCTAAAGAGTCATAAACCTGATATTGCTTTCCTACAGGAAACACACCTGAGTCTGAAGGAAATAGAGAAACTAAAAATGGGATGGATTGGGGAAGTGTATGCGGCTCCAGCAGTTAAAAAAAAGAGAGGAGTAGCTTGTATTTTTAAAAAGGAAAAGGAGAATTTGAGCTTATATCACAGTATAGCGATGTAGAGGGCAGGTATATTATCTTAGAAGTAGAAATTAACAAATGCCACTATACACTATGCAACCTCTATGCACCAAATGAGTGTCGTCCAGACTTCTGGGATGAGCTTTACACAAAATTAATCAAATCAGCAGATTCACAATTGATTATCGGCGGTGATTTTAACAGCGTTTGTGTTCCCCAGCTGGATAGATTAAGAGCAAGCGGTTCTTATAGGTCCAGAAAGGAGGCTAAAATTCTGAAATCTTTTATGAAGGGTCTTGGGCTAAGGGATATATGGAGAACACAACACCCGGATGAGAAAATGTTCACGTGTGAGTCAAAGACCTTTCATACATTTTCCAGAATAGACATGTTCCTGGTAACGGAAAGACTTTTACGCTTGGAAATTAAGTCAGATATTGAGAACATAGTTCTATCGGACCATGCTATTATCTCTATATCTGTCCAGCTGGGGAATTACAGAGAGAATCTGTGTGGCAAGTTTTTTTTCCCTTCCTTTCTTCAGGCCAATATCCACTTTCGGAATTGGCTTACTCAAAAATGGAGAGATTATGCCTCTTTAAATAAGGATTATCTCTACAAGATAGAAATATACTGGGAAGCCGCCAAGGCATTTCTTAGGGGAGAGATCAAGGCCTACATGATCAAAAGGAAAAGAAAGACAAAAGCTAGGGAACTTCAACTAACTAATACATTGAAGAATAAATTCACTAGATACATCGATAATCCGAGTAGAGAGAATTGGGACATCTATCAGAGGGCTAAAAAAGAGAGGGAAATATTTTTGACACAAAACCAGTTACAAGCTGAACTCAAAAATAAAGCACTGTTTGGTACTGCCTCCTCAAGGATGGCAAAAATGTTGGTTAATATTTCGAAAAATAAAAGGAGAAATAATTACATAGGATCAATAGTATCGGAAGGCCAAAAATTTAATACCCCAAAGGATATCAATAGGCAATTTTTTTTATTTTTTCAGAAGTTATATGCGCCTGCTGAAGTCAATCAGGAAACGAAAGACAGGTTTTGGAATAGTATTAAGATCCCAAAAATCTCTGAGGCCCAGTTAAATATAATAAATAAGGAGATCACAGCCGAAGAGATTATAAAAGCTGTTAAAGATTCAACTTTAGGCAAGGCGCCAGGCCCGGACCAATTGCCTACCGAATTTTATAAAATACTTAAGGAAGAGATTGCTTCCACCCTGACCAAGTTATTTAACAACTATTTTTTGTCACACTGCAAACCCTCCCAAAACTTTACGGCCTCCAATATCACATTGATCCTAAAAAAGGATAAGGATCCCAATTCACTAGATGCATATAGACCTATCTCACTCCTCAATAACGATTATAAAATATTAGCAACTATTTTAGCTTCACGCCTTAAAAAAGTAATTGGAGACGTGGTCCACCCGGATCAAACCGGCTTTATACCAGGCAGAACAGCGCAGAAAAATATAAGAAAGGCGATGCTATTGATTGAATATATACAAGCATCCCATAGGGCAGGGTCAGACCTGAAGCATGATTTTGCGTTGCTGACAGTCGACGCCGAAAAGGCCTTTGACTCTGTCCTATGGGATCATTTATTAACGACATTAAACAACTTTGGGTTTTCAGGTCATTTCCTTACATATATCTCCCTAATATATCAAAATCCTATCTCATTTCTGAGTATAAATAATATTCTCTCTCCGCCAATAACTCTCTGCAAAGGAACAAGACAGGGGTGTCCCCTCTCACCCCTGCTGTTCGATCTGGCAATAGAACCCTTAGCCATAAAAAGCAGAGAAATACTTGAAGGTATCAAGTTAAAACACCAAAAGGTAACTCTATCTCTCTACGCGGACGATATTTTATTCTATATAAGGAATTCTCCGAAAAACATTCCAATTATAGTAGATCTTTTGGCGGAATTTAGCGATTTTACCGGCTATAGAGTAAATCTATCTAAATCGGAAATCCTCTGGATAATTAAAAAAAAAAATAGCCTTTTGGAAAACCCTTTTAAATTAACTGACAACTATATCAAATATCTAGGAATTAATATCTTTAGAAACCCAGAAAAATGGTATGATTTAAATTTTACCCCTATATGGAGGAAATGTCTCTCAGAGATGCAGAAGTGGGAAAGACTACCACTGTCACTCTCGGCAAGGATTGCACTAATTAAAATGCGAACCCTCCCAGGAATTTTATTTTTTATTCAAAACATCCCTGTATTCTTACGAAAGGTCGACATCAAAAAATTTAATGCAGGGTGTTCCCGCTTTCTCTGGGCTTCCAAAAACCCCCGTATCGCATTATCCAGATTAATGCATCCAAAAGAAATGGGCGGTTTTGCCCTACCAAATTTGGTAAACTATAATTTAGCCTGTTTTGCTAGAATTGCTCTCGATTGGCTAACTAATGCCAATTATGTCACCAGTCTTGAGATTGAGGAGCACATTGCAACTCCCTTTGCCCTCAAAGCATTATTACATCTCTCACACCACTCAAAGGCGCGAAAGTGCACTCTAAAATTTACAATACATAATGTGATTATAGCCTGGCATAAAATTTGTAAAAATTTAAAGATTAGGCACACTCTCTCCAAATATCTACCCATTAGAGGAAATCCTGACTTTGAAAGTGGTTGTACCTTCTCTGCCTTTGTGAAATGGTCAGCAAATAATCTGATATTTCTACGTCAGATGGTAGACCCACTGTCTAACCAGGTAAAAGCCTTTGAATCCCTAATGAAGGAGTTCAGTTTAGATAGAAGATCATTTTTTGCCTATCTCCAAATCAGGCATTTTCTGTATAGTCTAGAGACACTGGAGGGGGAAGGCTGGTCACTGGGCCCATTAGAGCCGGTAATAAATCTATTTTCCATTGGGAAGCACTCTATCTCATATATATATCAACTACTCATCTCTAAGGATGCAGAAGTAAGAATAAATAGTCTTCTTTGTATGTGGCAACAAGATTTTCCTGAAATGGACCGAGGATTCTTTCAAAGGAGTTTTAACATGGTAAAGAAATTTTCCAGTAATATGGCAATAAGAGAATCGCATTTCAAGCTATTAAACAGAGCATATCTCATCCCCAGTAGATTAGCTAAATGGAAGGGAGACACAACTTGTCTCAGATGTAGATTCCCTTATGCTGATCTCTTCCATGTCTTTTATGCCTGTCCTAAGATCATTAAGCTATGGAAACAGGTAGAATTTTGGCTAAACAGATTTCTACCGATCAGAATAACATTTAAGCCGGTACATATCTTTTTTCTGATACACGATCAGATTCAAAATAAACCTTTGATAAACACAACGATATTATTAGTGAGACAGATGATCTTAAGAAGGTGGAAGGATAGAAATGCTCCAAGTATAGCTTCGATTACCCGTAATATCCAATACCAAATGCTATTAGAGCAGCATGACCCACAAATATTCGAAGAAAACAAGATTAAAAAGTATTTAGTAAAATGGGATAAAGTTATCTTAAGTCAACCTAAGGAAGTTCAGCTACAAGTATTAAGATACTTTAGTAAATCAGCAGAATTTTTACAATTAATGTTATCAGATAGTTACCCAGAACTCTGGAGACAATCGATTCTATAGATGAGAAGGGGAGAGGGGGCAGAGGATGGGGAGAAGACCCCCTCTTTTTCTTTTTTTTTTTTTTATTATTTCCTTTTTATGTGTTCTTGCTTATTTGAGTGTTCAATCGTTTCTTTCTGTGTACTTAAAAGAGAAAAATCCCAGCTTAGTGTACAAATATCTTATATAAGGGGATCACTAATTCGCTAAGAGAAAGTGAATCTGTTGATTTAAACTGTTCCGCTTTGTTTTATACTCTGTTTTACCTAGCCCTGCGTGGCACAAAGAGGTTGATTTCATTTGATTGTACACTTTGTTGGATATAAATAAACATTTAAAAAAAAAAAAAAAAAGATAAGTCCAGGAGCTTTTACCCTTCCACAAGCGTGCACACCCAGACTAAATTGACATCTTCAATTACCTGACACCCCGCCCAGGGCAAACTGTTTGTTCAAATAACAGCCGTGCTGTAATGCAACAAAATATCCGCTGGGCTGTAATGAGGCTTTCCACTCCCTCGTCTGTCTGGAGATCTTTCTGAGTTTACACAGACCCTGGGGGGCTTCCGTAGATTGAGTTAGCCGGATCTCATCTGGCTCCTTACACGCCTCCAGCTCCTATTGGGCACAATGAAGGGCTCAACACCTCCGAGCTTTTCGATTGGACAAACGCCCTCTGTCTGAGCCTGTCCAGCTCGCCGCTCACCTAGGACCTGGGGACCACCACCTTCTGATCCGGTACCAGTAATATGCTGTATACAGTGCCCTAGGAGGCCACGGGAATGACCCCACAGTGAGCACACCAACTCTTTGGCACAAGACCCACGGCAGCCCAACTCTCCTCAGTCGCAATACTCCGACCCCTCCAGGGGGGACCGGTCCGGAGGCTACAATCCAGGTAGGCCAGACGCTTGTTTTAAAAACTTGAAATTGGGCTCAGGTTTGACAACAATGAGAGACTTAGATGCCGCTTTCCTCCTTTTTATTATTGCTCCTAGCGCAATTGTGGCTCTGACCACGGAGCCAAGGAATGTTTTTTTTTAGGATTTCCTGCCGGGGCTTAGATGCTGTAGCCCATCTCCCTAGGGTGTGGGGCACACCAGCAACTGCACGGGGAGATGTTAAGATAGAGTATCTGAGCTCCACTCTCCTCGCTGCACGCCAACCTCAGCGTGTGCTCTGCTCAGCACAACTCCTCCCACCGGAAATCAAGTCCACTTTTCCAATCAGTTGCCCATGAATGGTTTTATTTCAGGTTGCCCCACTCACAGAAGAAACTATAAAGCGAGCAGTACAACGTTATGATCATAAGTGATTTAATGATCAAAGAGGGGAATGTTGTATTTTATGAACACACCTAACTTTAATATCAGACTGTTATTTCCATGGACATTAATGGATATTCAAAGGCTAAGGGACATTTGTCTACAACATAAAGGACTTAAAGGGTTAAATGCAGATTAAGAACAGCATTGGTGATTCTGACCTACATTTACCAGCTTCTTTCAGTTCAGAGGTGAAAAGACAAGTTTGGGAAAAAAACAGTTGGAGATCTGAGCAAACTCTCTATCAAAACAATGCCTCAAAAGAAGAAAAGAATTCACAAACACATTTTACAACCCTTACAAACAGCATCTCACAGGTAGTGTCATAAACTGCAAGGCCCTGATTTTATCTCAGTTCCTATCCCCAATAGCCTAAGGACGTCACATTCTACCCCCCTGATCTAATGATGTCATCTGGTCTCTGAAGAAATGTACAGCTGGGTGTGGGCTGGGCTGTGTGAAAGAATAAATGACTATATAAAGTTAGTTGCCATTGTATGTATGTAGGCTAAGCTCTCTTCTCACTCACCTCTCCCCTTCCATCTCTCTCTCTCTCCCCTTTTCCACCTTACCTTTCCTCCCCTTACATTAGTCAGTAACTTGTTTTTATGTAAATACTTATTTTCTGTATAATAAAAGAAATAATTTCATCAAGCAGTGTCCTGATTTCCTAAGCTAAAGGTAATATTAGTGTGGAAATAGTAACTAAAAAGTTAGCAGATTCTACACCAAGAGAACTAAGAAAATTCAATAATAGAAGCAAATTGGAACGTTGTTGAAAATGACATGCTATATCTGAATCATGAAAGTTTAATTTTGACTTTACTGACCCTAGTCATATTAGTGAAGTGTAGCTCTGAAAAACAAATGTGACAACCCAGTGCTTGTGGAATTCTGCGTACTAAAGTGCTCCTAAAATGCTGGTTCTGCCTCCTGAATTTTCTGATTTTTCAATGTAAGTTCATAAAGAATAGAAAAAAAAAACATTCTCTGACTCCTAAAACTAAAATTGTTGGCTTCTCAGTGTACAGGGCAGCTCCCAACATTAAAATATATTAGTCCAACCTTAGCTTCACCTTAAAATGTATTTGTCCAACTCTGCCTTCACCACATATATTAAAAATAAAAAAATCTGAATCAAATATTGCTATGATGAGAGTTTGTGACACCAATCCCATTTAGATTTGACAGAGCACTGAAACCAAGGACAAATATGACAGAGCTGCACTGTCTACACAAGGTTGTAGCAATTGTAAGAATAAGCAATAACCACCAAAATGTTGTCATTCATTGTTTTATCATTTACAACTTGAACAAGCACAAACAGGTAACATCATTTGAAGAGATACGTTTTAAAATAAATGTTATTTACAAAGCATAATATTGCTCATTAAATCTATTCATCCAAGTAAAATGTTTCCTTAAAAATCAATGGGTAAAATACCTGTATTCATTTATGGGAAACCCCATTTTGGTTTATTTTTGTAGTTGAAATACCTGGTTTTGCTCATTGAAAGCACAATCCATTGTAAAAACATGCCCTTTCAAATAGGATAAGCCTGCAGAAAGATCAAAATAGCTTAGCTGGGGAGCGGAGCCAACAGCTAAAGTGGCAAGACACATCTGAGGAGAGCTCCTGGACCTAATTTAAAATTTGAAGGGCTTATGGCGGTGATTTTGCTTAAAATTAAAATTCAGGTGTATATTAATGTAACCTGAGGAAATCTGAAAAGTAGAAACATCCTAATCCAAACTGCTGATCGCTTATGGTTGTCAGATAAAAATCACAGGGGCTACCACTGTAAGCAAGGCCGGCCATGTGCTTCACTGGAGCTTATGCTCGATACTTTCCCTGGAGCCTGGGCTACAAAGGGGACTGTTTCTACCGCACTTTGCACTCTTTATTGCTGGTTAAATCCTGCTGGACAACTGCATCATGGAATCTGCAGCATTTATCATCAGAGAGCTGAGTACCCTCTTGGATGATTATCACACTAAGTTTGAGCACACATTAAAGATGGCGCTTCTACCCGCTACAGCAGATTCAACAGAGCAAGTTCTCTTCACTCACAGCGCTTTGGGGCCCCAGCGCTTGATGATCATTTCAAGCAAGAGGGAAAAGAACCGGAACTTGCTATCGCGCTTTTGGCTGTGGAAGATGGGGAGCTTATGAATACTAGTGCTGCTGAGAGCAATGTTTAATTTAAGCTGATTACCGAAAACGGCATAGAGATGCCCCAATCGGCTCCTACATTAAATGCTAGTGAACTAATAACTAGCTTGGACACTTCGACAGCCGCAGTCACGGTGGCACTCTCCATTTATTATGCCCCATGAAATGGAGATAATCTTTTTCACCCAGTTCTCCTGATGACTATCAACGGAGCCGCAGACAGCCAGCTGCAGTTGTATAGTGCTAACACGGGACTTATGATAAGGAGAGCCGGTGTGGGGTAAAACAGCACTTTTATTTGCGTACCTGCAGTTTCTCAAAAACCACCTATTGAGACCTACTACAATGCCATTTTACTAATAGGAACTTTATTTGACGACTTTACGGCCTGAAGTTTTAAGTTCACAACTGTTCCTGGGATCTAATGTTTAAGAAAACCCGCCATGGTTAATGTATACTTTATTCTATTTGTTTTACTGTTGAGAGTGCGAAATACACTTATAGGCCTCCTCTTAAAATAGGTTTATTATATTTATGTAAGCAATGTGGTTTACTTGTATGTAGTTTGCACATTTTAATACTTATGTTAGACCAATATATATGTTTGCCCTTCTACTACGTTTAGGCTATATATTAATATAACGTTCTTACCAGCCATAACTTGGTGGTAAACAATGTGATCATGGCTGAAGCTCTTATTTGTTGCTAGAGATATTGAAAATTATATATATATAACCAAGCCGTCTAGCATTACTTTGAAGGCAAAACAAAACAGAGTCCCAGAACTTATTTTAATTACTTAACTACCAACTAAAGAAGGCCTCTTTAATATTTAATATCTATGTAAGCAATGTGGTTTACTTGTATGTGTTTTGCACACTTTGATATTTATGTTAGACCATCATATATGTCTGCCTTCCTATTACGCTTAGGCTATATATTAATATAACGTTCTTAACAGCCATAACTTGGTGCTAAACAATGTGATCAGGGCTGACGCTCTTATTTGTTGTTAGAGATATCGAAAATTCTATATATGTAACCAAGCCTTTTAGCATTACTTTGAAGGCAAAACTAAACAGAGTCCTAGAACTTATTTTATTTACTTATTTAACTACCAACTAAAGAAAGCCACTTTAATACCTCTACTTCAGTGTGGTACTGTTGCTTTTACTACTATATGCTGTATATTAGTTAGGTTCAACATTTTGTATTATATGAAATTGCTCACAAGGCTGTTAGCAATAAATATGTTTATGTTTTTTTTTACGTAGGGCTTGTAGCTCTTTATTCATATAGTTTAGATATATATTATATTACTCTCCACCCCCCACCCCCCATATTTACACTAGTGCATCTGTTTGTCACCATAGACTAAATCGCGGTTTCTCTCAAAAGCACTGCCACTAATCCCATTTCATGTCCTGTTCCAGTAATGACTGAAATTATGTTATTATTTTGGTTGTTTTGGGAAAACTCTGTGTGAGCAGGGATTAGCATATTCAGCTGCCATACAACTACAGTAAGGGGTTTAATAAGTGAGCCTTTCACTTTCTGGGGGTCAGATGTCGGCCAAAGGAATGTCATTACCAGTTGTCATACATTAGGCAATGTTTCTTTCATGTAATTGGCAAGAGCCCATGAGCTAGTGACGTATGGGATATACAATCCTACCAGGAGGGCAAAGTTTCCCAAACCTCAAAATGCCTATAAATACACCCTTCACCACATCCACAATTCAGTTTTACAAACTTTGCCTCCCTATGGAAGTGGTGAAGTAAGTTTGTGCTTGATTTTCTTCAGTGATATGCTCTTTTCAGCATTTTGAAGCCAGATTCCTCACAGAGTACATTGTGCTTGTCAGAGGGATGTGAAGAGGGTATCACCTATTGATTCTATGGTTTTCCTCATGGGAAATCTTTTCAAAGGTTCTCTGTTATCGGTCGTAGAGATTCATCTCCTACCTCCCTTTTCAGATCGACGATATACTCTCATATTCCATTGCCTCTACTGATACTGTTTCAGTACTGGTTTGGCTATCTGCTATATGTGGATGGGTGTCTTTCGGTAAGTATGTTTTTATTACTTAAGACACTCTCAGCTATGGTTTGGCACTTTACGTATTAATATAAAGTTTTAAATATATGTATTGTACTTATATTTGCCATGAGTCAGGTTTATGTATATTTCCTTTTGCAGACTATCAGTTTCAAAATAGGGAAACATATTTAGGAAGTAATTTTTTCTTACCTGGGGTATAGTCTTTTCTTCAAATTGACTGCTTTTTCATTAATTTTTGCGGGCAAAATTAGGCTTGCGAGGTTGCAAAATGCTGATATTTATTGCGTCATTCTTGGCGCGATAATTTTTTTGGCACGAAGGTACGTTCGGTGACGCAAATTCGTCATTTCCGGCATCTTAGTTGACGCCAGGTTTCCTTAGTTGCATCATTTCCGGATGTTATTAGCGACCGAAAATGTCATTTTGCATTGCGTGTCATACTTGGCGCCAAATACTTTATTATTTAAACCCCACTTCCTATATGCCTCTTGCCTTTTTTATGCTCCCAGGGCTATGCTGTTTGCATATTTTTCCCATTCCTGAAACTGCCATATAAGGAAATTGATAATTTTGCTTTATATGTTGTTTTTTTTCTCTTACATTTGCAAGATGTCTCAATCTGATCCTGTCTCAGAAACCACTGTTGGAACCCTGCTGCTTGATAACAGTTCTAAAATAAAGAAAAATGTTGCCCTGCGCTAAGGAAAAAGGCACCAATAGACCAAGGGAAAAAATGGAGACCCCTATCTCCACAACCAGAAACAGAAAATTTGTATTTTGAAAATCGTGTCCCAGATGGAACCAGATATTTCAAAAGACCTTGGCGCTGCAAAACACTGCAGCTGAAACTAGTGATTGGATAAACCGTGACAATAGTCAAATGTTTAAAATATGAAACCTTTGGCCTCAGTAATGAGATAACTTCAGTAATGAGATAACTTATTTTAAAAGAATACAATGTGAATTTATTTATACAATATTAGACATTATTAAACATAAATTAAAAAAGCTGATCAGCAAAAGAGCAACAATAATTGTAGCAATTAAATAGTAAGAATATAGCAGTCAAACTAACTTGACACAATATAGCAACGCACAATATGGCACTATAGCAAATGTCAGTGTAGCATCAAAAAATCACAAAACAACCCTAGAGCTGATATGTGAAACAAATGTTGAAGGTCCAGAAAGAAGAATGAACGATCGAAATCCCCAGCTGATTCCTTGAGAAGCAGAGTGAGGCTGGAACGACAAACAGATCCAAATCATACACAAGCAGAGAACCAGACAAAAGGTGTTCACTTTTACTTACACCGTGTCTTGGTTGTTGCTGCGCTGATGGATCCCTTTTAGCAAGCTGTAGCAGAGCCGGATAAGCCTTTGGAACAATACCGGATTTTTCAAAGATACTCCGCTGAAAGCTGCAGTTAACACAGAAGCCGGTCTGTGCAGGTAATGTTACGTCAGGTGGCGTGGAGTGGGAGGAGCAACGCGTTTCAGCCCGGTCAGGGCCTTTGTCTTTCTGGACCTTCAACATTTGTTTCACATATCAGCTCTAGGGTTGTTTTGTGATTTTTTGATGCTACACTGACATTTGCTATAGTGCCATATTGTGCGTTGCTATATTGTGTCAAGTTAGTTTGACTGCTATATTCTTACTATTTAATTGCTACAATTATTGTTGCTCTTTTGCTGATCAGCTTTTTAATTTATGTTTAATAATGTCTAATATTGTATAAATAAATTCACATTGTATTCTTTTAAAATAAGTTATCTCATTACTGAAGTTATCTCATTACTGAGGCCAAAGGTTTCATATTTTAAACATTTGACTATTGTCACGGTTTATCCAATCACTAGTTTCAGCTGCAGTGTTTTGATAACAGTTCTACCAAAGTTAAGTGTATCTGTTGTAAGTTAGCGGAGAGTATATCTCCAGCTATAGTATGTAACAGTTGTCATAATAAGCTTTTACATGCACAGAATGTATCCATCAGTACACTAGTACAATGCCTGTTGTTCCTTCAACATCTAATGCACATCTAAAATCTTTTATATGCCCTGTGAATATAAAAGATTTTATTGCTGATGCGATTCAGAAGGCTTTGTCTGCTATTCTGCCTTCTAATAAACGTAAAAGTTCTTTTAAAACTACTCATAAGGTTGATGAAATTTCAAATGACCGACAACATACTGAATTATCCTCCTCTGATGAGGATCTATCTGGTTCAGAAGATCCTACCTCAGATATTGACACTGACAAATCTACTTATCTCTTTAATATGGAGTATATTTGTTCCTTGTTAAAAGAGGTGCTGATTACTTTGGCTATTGAGGAAACTAGTCCTCTTTATACTAAAACTAGTAAACATTTAAATTATGTTTATAAACCTCCTGTGGTTACTCCAGAGGTTTTTCCAGTTCATGATGCTATTTCTGATATGATTTCAAAGGAATGGAATAGGCCTGGTGGTACTTTTATTCCTTCTTCTAGGTTTAAAAAGTTGTATCCTTTGCCAGCAGTTAGATTGAACTTTTGGGAAAAAATCCCCAAAGTTGATGGGGCTATTTCTACTCTTGCCAAACGTACTACTATTCCTATGGAAGATAGTACTTCTTTTAAGGATCCTTTAGATAGGAAACTTGAATCTTATACAAGGAAAGCTTATTTATTATCTGGCTACATTCTTAGGCCTGCTATATCCATGGCTGATGTTGCAGCTGCATCACCTTTTGGTTAGAAAGCTTAGCGCAATAGGAAACAGATTCTGACTTGTCTAGCATTGTTCGCTTGCTTCAACATGCTAATCATTTTATCTGTGATGCTATTTTTGATATCATCAATATTGATGTTAAATCTTTGTCTTTAGCTATTTTAGCTAGAAGAGCTTTGTAGCTCAAATATTGGAATGCTGACATGGTATCTAAGTCTAGAATACTATCTTTCTTTCCAAGGTAACAATTTACTTGGTTCTCAGTTGGATTCAATTATTTCAACTGTCACTGGGGGTAAGGGAGTATTTTTACCTCAGGATAAAAGATATAAGGATAAACCTAAATCTTCTAATCGTTTTCGTTCTTTTTGACAGAATAAGGAACAGAAAGCCAATCCTTCCCCAAAGAATCTGGTTCCAATTGGAAACCTTCTTCAAGTTGAAATAAATCCAAGCCTTTTAAGAAACCAAAGCCAGCCCCCAAGTCTGCATGAAGGTGCGGCCCTCATTCCAGCTCAGCTGGTGGGGGCTAGATTAAAATTTTTCCAAAATATTTGGGCAGATTCTGTCCAAAATCAATGGATTCAGAGTATTGTCTCTCAAGGGTATCGAATAGGTTTCAGAGTAAGACCTCCTGTGAGAAGATTTTTTCTCTCACATGTTCCAGCAAATCCAGTGAAGGCTCAGGCTTTTCTGAAGTGTGTTTTAGATCTAGAGGTTTCAGGGGTAATCATACCAGTTCCGTTTCAGGAACAGGGTCTGGGGTTTTATTCAAATCTATTCATTATCCCAAAAAAAGAAAATTCATTCAGGCCAGTTCTGGATCTGTCAATTTTGAATCGTTTTGTAAGAGTGCCAACTTTCACAATGTTGACTATAAGGACTATTCTGCCTTTTGTTCAGCAAGGTCATTATATGTCCACGATAGACTTACAGGATACATATCTTCATATTCCCGATTCATGCAGACCACTATCGGTTTCTGAGATTCTCTTTTCTAGACAAGCATTACCAATATTTTGCTCTTCCATTTGGCCTAGCGACAGCTCCAAGAATTTTTTCAAAGGTTCTCGGTGCCCTACTCTCTGTAATCAGAGAACAGGGTATTGCAGTGTTTCCTTATTTGGACGATAATCAACTAGTGTTGTTTCTTCAAAGACATGGTTGGAGGATCAATTTACCAAAAAGTTCCTTGATTCCTCAGACAAGGGTCACCTTTTTATGTTTCCAGATAGATTCAGTGTCCATGACTCTGTCTCTAACAGACAAGAGACAAATAAAATTGGTTTCAGCTTGTCAAAACCTTCAGTCTCAATCATTCCCTTAAGTGGCTATGTGCATGGAAGTTTTAGGTCTCATGACTGCAGCATCGGACGCGATCTCCTTTGCTCATTTTCATATGAGACCTCTCCAGCTTTGTGTGCTGAATCAATGGTGCAGGGATTGTACAAGGATATCACAATTAATATCCTTAAATCACAATGTTCGACTCTCTCTAACTTGGTGGGGCCTCTTTTGTTCGTCAAACCTGGACTGTAATCACAACAGATGCAAGTCTTTCAGGTTAGGGAGCTGTCTGGGGATCTCTGACAGCACAAGGGGTATGGAAATCTCAAGAGGCAAGGTTACCAATCAATATTTTAGAACTCCGTGCTATTTTCAGGGCTCTTCAGGTTTGGCCTCTGTTGAAGAGAGAACCATTCATTTGTTTTCAGACAGACAATATCACAACTGTGGCATATGTCAATCATCAGGGCGGGACTCACAGTCCCCTAGCTATGAAAGAAGTATCTTGGATACTTTCTTGGGCGGAATTTCTGCGGTACATATCCCAGGTGTAGACAATTGGGAAGCGGATTATCTCAGCCTTCAGACTTTACATCCGGGGGAGTGGTCTCTCCACCCAGATGTGTTTTTTTCAGTTTGTTCAGATGTGGGGTCTTCCAGAAAAAGATCTGATGGCTTCCCATCTAAACAAAAAACTTCCCAGGTACTTGTCCAGGTCCAGGGATCCTCAGGCGGAGTCGGTGGATTTTATCAACCTGCTTATATCTTTCCGCCTCTAGTTCTTCTTTCAAGAGTGATCTCCAAGATCATCATGGAACAATCGTTTGTGTTTCTGGTAGCACCAGCATGGCCTCACAGGTTCTGGTATGTGGATCTTGTCTAGATGTCCAGTTGCCAACCTTGGCCACTTCCTTTAAGACCAGACCTTCTGTCTCAAGGACCGTTTTTTTCCATCAGGATCTGAAATCGTTAAATTTGAAGTTATGGAAATTGAATGCTTAGTGCTTAGTTATAGAGGTTTCTCTGACTCAGCGATTGATACTATTTTACAGGCTTGTAAATCTGTTTCTAGGAAGATTTATTATCGAGTTTGGAAGACTTATATTTCATGGTGTTCTTCTTATAAATTCTCCTGGCATTCTTTTGTTTTGTGCAGGCTTTGGTCCATATCAAGCCTGTCATTAAATCAATCTCTCCTCCTTGGAGTTTTAATTTGGTTTTGAAGAGTCTCCTTTTCTGATTTTCCATCAGGATAAGGCAGTTTTGCAGACTTCATTAGACAACATTAATAGGGAAATTGTTGTTCCCTCTTTGTGTCCTAATCCTAAGAATTCTTTGGAGAGATTTTTACATCCTCTGGATGTTGTAAGAGCTTTGAAATATTATGTTGAAGCTACTAAAGATTTTAGGAAGACCTCTAGTCTCTTTGTTGTCTTTTTTGGTCCTAGGAAAGGTCAGAAAGATTCTGCCATTTCCTTGGCATACTGGTTAAAGCTTTTGATTCATCAGGCTTATTTGGAGTCAGGTCAGGCCCGCCTCACAGAATCACAGCTCATTCTACTAGATCAGTTTCTACTTCATGGGCTTTTAAGAATGGAGCTTCAGTTGATCAGATTTGCAAAGCAGCAACTTGGTCTTCTTTGCATACATTTACTAAATTCTACCGTTTTGATGTATTTGCCTCTTCGGAAACAGTTTTTGGTAGAAAAGTTCTTCAGGCAGCTGTTTCAGTTTGATTCTTCTGCTTATGTTTTAATTTTTTTCTTTTCAATTATGAGAAAAACTATTTTTTTGGATGTGGATTTAAATTTTTCAGTGGAAAATGGCTGTTTTTATTTTTATCCCTCCCTCTCTACTGACTCTTCTGTGGAGTACCACATCTTGGGTATTACTATCCCATATGTCACTAGCTCATGGACTCTTGCCAATTACATGAAAGAAAACATAATTTATGTAAGAACTTACCTGATAAATTAATTTCTTTCATATTGGCAAGAGTCCATGAGACCCACCCTTTTATGGTGGTTATTTTTTTTTGTATAAAGCACAATTATATTTCTAGTTCCTTTTTTGATGCTTTTTACTCCTTTTTCTATCACCCCACTACTTGGCTATTTGTTAAACTGAATTGTGGGTGTGGTGAGGGGTGTATTTATAGGCATTTTGAGGTTTGGGAAACTTTGCCCCTCCTGGTAGGATTGTATATCCCATACATCACTAGCTCATGGACTCTTGCCAATATGAAAGAAATTTATCAGGTAAGTTATTACATAAATTATGTTTTTTTAGTTTTCTATATATTTCCCCTATATATGCATGGGTAAGTGTATATATTTATGTTTATATATATTTGCTGACTGTTTTGATTCCCTGCTGTCGGTCATACGTAGCCTATTGGGTTTTTACCTCTCCTATTTTGAAACCATCTATTATACTGAAGATACTGCAACAGGTCTTTTTTTTTTTTTTTACATATACAAGTACAACATGAGGATGACAACATCGTTATTAATTATGCTATGGCACGATATGTTTTTGCATGGGTTAACTAAAGGATATGCCTAATTCGTATGGTTCCTTACGATGCTATGATAGTATATGTTCATGTATCTACTAGGTACTACAGTTCTATTTCACTATTTCAGTATTATACATTGTGCTTGTTTGCATAATTTTGTACTTTGTACATTGACATGATTATCTGTACGATTTGATTTAAACATTGTTGTCAAAGTTCAATATATTTGAAATTTTTTATAAAAACGTATTATATAAAAAAATAGCTTAGCTTATCTCTATTTATATGCAAAAATCAACACAAGGGTACTGACATTGTTATTATGGGTGGCAGTTTAAGTGAGCAAAACTGGCAATTTCAATTGCAAGAAAAACCCTAAAATGAGCAATACCTGGGATAACAATTTATAGGAAACAAATTAAGGGTCCGTTTATGTCTGGAATTCTGTCTGGTTTGGTATTTACCATCTATAACATGAAAATGATTTGCAGTACTACGGTTAAAATGTCAAAATACTATGGGCTTCTTCATCACTGTGTCAGCCTCCTTCTGAAGCTCTCGGGCATGTGCTTGTCTTAGTCTGGCAGCGCTTCTTTCAGAGGTTCAGCCTGTTATATTATCATAGCTAGATGTTAGAGAGCAGTAGGCAGGCACATGCTCACAGAGCATTAACTGTTACATTATCTGCACACCTGTTCCCAATTCATAGGGACCCAGTTTTTGTGTGAAAGTTACAGTTGGAGAAACAGTGGCACCTGGTGAACTTTAGAATTGGTAGAGCAGCTAAGCTACTAAAAAAATCCACCCAAACAAAAGGATCTCAAACTCAGAAAGTGCTAATAGCCGGCCACCCCTTTAAGAAGCAAAATGCCTAAATTCTGGTCTGAGGTCTAATTTTTTAGGCCCTTTCATCTTAAAAGAACACCTGAACATTTGCATATTGTCTGACCAGGAGTGCCCAGACCGATTTCATACAGCAACATGCCTATACATCTGAACATAACACATCTGGCCAAGTGCAAATGGATAGCCATACATTTACTATGAAAATGGTGAGAACGTGAGACCTCATATAAAATATGAGTTGCCATAAGACCTCAGGCCAGATATTAGTTCCCAGACGTCTTTTACGCTGTAACATGCGCAGGACAAACCAAATGCAAATGGATAGCCACTACTTTAGTACCAGAATGCTCAGAACATGAGACGTTATACAAGACAAAAGTTACCAGCCCTCGTTTAAGCTGAAACATAAACAGAACAAAAAACTTTTAGGTAAGTATAAATGTACAGTTACCAATTGACATGGAAATGTGCAAATATGAAATACCAGACTGACCTGAGCTCTCATGTAATGGGCATGCTTCATATTAAAGGGGCAGATGGACAATGCAAAATGTGACTCTAAAGTACTATTGGCCAGCTTACAAGTTGTGCAGTAAATCTAAATTTACCAGTAGCGAAAACACAGCTAGATATATGTTTTTTCCGCTAGCGGTAGCCAGAGAATCGCAAACAGTGCTAGCGGTATTTTGGCATGCTCATGCATGTGTTCTGCCATAGAAATCAATGGAGAAAAAAAAGTGGGGGAAAAAATAACTCCCTATTCGTGAAACAGACAGTAAAAGTGAAAAAAAAACACCCTGCCATAAACCCCTAGTCTAATAACCCTTAATCTGCCACCCCCACAATACACTAAATAAAACTGTTAACCCCTTTACGCTGTATTATACAAGTGTCCCCAGCCCCTTTCAAATTCACAGAGTCAGAAGTGCCCAATTCTACTTATCATGCAGTGAAACAGCTCGCCAACATCAATAGTGCTGTGTCTGTTAGGTGGGCACTAGAAAAAAAACTCATGTGGTCTTGAGTCATCAGTACGGGAGAGCCACGCCTTATTTCAGTGATGTCACTGTTAACCTACTGGGCACGCTACCATGCTCATTCACGAGCCTGACACCCAGGTATGGCTTGGAAATAATTTATTATTAAGATGGAGTGTATTCAGTAATGGAAGAAAAAGTAATAAACAATGTAGATTAAAGATTGATAATTGAAATAACAAATTTTCATTAAAGCAATACATTATTTTTAGTTTACTGTACCTTTAAATTAGTATAAAGTGAATTATTTTTCAGTTGCTATCTCTTAAAACCAATTGGCAAACAAATTGATGCAGGGTTAGCCTTGAAAAGTCAGCAAGGTGCAGTTCTAACTCAGAGATAGAAAATGCACAATTTTTCAGCGCTAAACAACATGAAAAGGGGCAAAATAAATAATTAACGTTTAATAATAATGTTTTATTATTATGCATAATTAAACATCTTATGTTAAAATCTCAAGGTGTTTACTGTCCCTTTAAGATAAAGACACACTAATAATATAACTAAGGGTTAAACTGACAGTCATGGCATAATGTGATGTCTGGTTGTCATGGTGACAGCCTTAGCAGAGTGGCTTATGTGATGCAGCAATTATGTCACAAAACCTACTGAACAACACAAAGCCTCCACCCTCATTACTGCTGCTCACTTTACTAGTGTTGCCAGACTGATCTTGCTGAGCTTTAGTAATCACTGACAGAAAAATATTAGTTATCTAATAACTTTATTTCACAGCCAGCACATTACAGTACAGCTAGTAATTTACAGCTACAGCTCTGTATATGTACTGGTATGAAGAACAGTGTGTACCTCCAACACAATGTAAATGCACCCAAAAGGGAGAGGCACGTATGAACACCAATTACTACAGGTAGTGTTACCATGATAACCCCGACTCTGTAACTGAATAATACTAAGTCAAATTTATATACATTTTAAAATAATATAGATAAATCACAGATGCAATAGCTTAACTTTGTAGGTACCTAATGGCACCAGTAGTCTGAGACAAAACATAACATAACAAACTGTACATAATAATCATCAATGTTATCTTCACACTTTTATTTAAAAATATATATAATTTAATAAATATATTAATTTTTAAAATAATTAATTTTAAACATATTATAGCATTATAAGTATTATGGCCTTAATTCTAGGACACAAATACTCTAAAGCAAGGACTCCTAGTAAAGGGCTAGAATATAAAGACCATGGGTCTGCAATTTATACCTCACACTGCAAACCCACTAGTGCTGGGACCCCCACTGTACTTTAAGGTGCAGCACCTGATGCAGCTGTTTATCTGCATTATCCGGGTGAAGAACAGATAACTAGTAATCTGAAATAAATTCAGCTCAGACTGATGCATAGCTAGCCAAAAGTATACTTCCTGATGGCAGATCTCCTTTAACCCCTTAACGACCGAGGACGTGCAGGGTACATCCTCTAAAAAAAGTCAGTTAACGACCAAGGACGTACCCTGCATGTCCTCAGTCTGGAAAGCAGCTGGAAGCAATCCTGCTCGCTTCCAGCTGCTTTCCGGTTATTGCAGTGATGCCTCGATATCGAGGCATCCTGCAATAACCTTTTTTAGCCATCTGATGCAGAGAGAACCACTCTGTGGCCCTCTCTGCACTGGCACATCGATGGCTATCTTTGTTGGTGGGTGGGAGCCGCTGTGGGAGGCGGGTGGTGGCCATCGATGGCCCTGGTGATGTGGAGGGGGGCGGGATCATGGGCGGGGATGGCTGGGGGTGTGCACGGACGCGTGCGCACAAGCGTACACGGGGAGGCGGGGGCGGGTGCATGCACAGGGAGGGAGCGGGTGGGAACCACGACACTACAGAAAATGTAATATTAAAAGTGGGTAAAAGGGGGGTTATATATGTTATATATGGTCTGTGGGGGGGGGGGGAAGCTACACTACAGAAAAAAACATTTAAAAAAAACATATTTTTTTTTGCAAACTAGGTACTGGCAGACAGCTGCCAGTACCCAAGATGGCCCCCAATAAGGCAGAGGGGGAGGGTTAGAGAGCTGTTTTTGGGGGGGGGAACAGGGAGGTTGGGGGCTAAGGGGGGGATCCTACACAGCAGCATATGTAAATATGCTAAAAAAAATTAAAAAAATTCAAAGATACCTTTTTATTTTAGTACTGGCAGACTTTCTGCCAGTACTTAAGATGGCGGGGACAATTGTGGGGTGGAGGAGGGAAGGGAACGGTTTGGGAGGGATCAGGGGGTGTGATGTGTCAGGTGGGAGGCTGATCTCTACACTAAAGCTAAAATTAACCCTGCAAGCTCCCTACAAACTAGCGGCCTTCTAATTACCAAAAAGCAACGCCAAAGTTATATATGTCTGCTATTTCTAAACAAAGGGGATCCCAGAGAAGCATTTACAACCATGTATGCCATAATTGCATAAGTTGTTTGTAAATAATTTCAGTGAGAAACCTAAAGTTTGTGAAAAAATTTGTGAAAAAGTGAAATGGTGGCATGAAATATACCAAAATGGGCCTAGATCAATACTTTGGGATCTCTTCTAAAAAAAAAAAATATACATGTCAATGGATATTCAGGGATTCCTGAAATATATTAGTGTTCCAATGTAACTAGCGCTAATTTTGAAAAAAAGTGGTTTGGAAATAGCAAAGTGCTACTTGTATTTATGGCCCTATAACTTGCAAAAAAAAAGCAAAGAACATGTAAACATTGGGTATTTCTAAACTCAAAATTTAGAAACTATTTAGCATGGGTGTTTTTTTGGTGATTGTAGATGTGTAACAGATTTTGTGGGTCAAAGTTAGAAAAAGTGTGTTTTTTTTCCAAATTTCCCCATATTTTATAATTTTTTTTATAGTAAATTATAAGATATGATGAAAATAATGGTATCTTTAGAAAGTCCATTTAATGGCGAGAAAAACGCTATATAATATGTGTGGGTACAGTAAATGAGTAAGAGGAAAATTACAGCTAAACACAAACACCACAAAAATTTAAACATAGCCTTGGTCCCAAACGGACAGAAAATGGAAAGTGCTGTGGTCATTAAGGGGTTAAGGATTTCTATTTCACTAAACTGTAAGTATCTAAGGTAAGATTTGATAAGTTTAATAAACGATTGTAAGCTGGTTTACACTTTTATTTGAGAACTGCAGCACCCTGGAACAAGCACTACCATAACATTATTAGTCTACAAGGAGCTATTTTATCTGCTTGCATGGGATAAAGCCTGGTTACCTGAAATAAATTCAGCTCAGACTGATGCATATGTGACAAGCCATATAGCCAAGGCTGATATACTCTATGGCAGTGACAGCAAGAGCCCAGATGGACAAACACTATGTTACGTGCTGACTGCTGATTTCCTTCATGGATTCCTATAATTTTACTAAACTAAGTAAACATAGGTAAGTTCTTAATTTAACAAACTATTGTAAGCTCTTTGAGCACGGTATTTCATCATCACACAAATACAGCAATGCTATAGGACAAGTACTTCTGTTGGATTTTTGAAGCAGAGTCTCATAGTGAAGCACACAAATGGATACATCATAGCATGGTGCTGTATTTTATACCTCTGATTAGAAACGGTAAAACATACTGAATTGTAAGATACAGTGTGTGATGCACCTATCTTCTTGCATTGGATGAAACATCCTTACAAAATGTGCATAGACTGATGCATATCTGGCAAGCAGTATAACGAACACTGGCATACTATATGACAGTAATAGGAAGTTTTCAGAGGGACAGGTGTTATGTCACATGCTGAGTGCAGATTTACATCAGATATTTCTTTTATTTCTGTACACTGGAAGTACCCAGAGGTAAGTATTCCTTAAACACAAAATTGTAAGCTCTTTGAGCAAAGCACTGTGACACTAGATTGTAAGCTTATTGGAACAGGGTTTGCACTAGCACCCTTGGAAATTCTTTGGAGCAGGGATTCCCATTGTACCAAATAAATGTATTGTTGTTAATAGAGCGAGATAAACCCTCCATTGAATTTTGTTCAGCAAGGAATACTTATACAATGTAGGAGATATACACATTATCCCTCAAAGTGTATTACTAGTCAAAATGCATTTTTAATATGGCAGCTCTAATGATTCTGTTAGCTTTTTATACCAGTGGTGTAGCAAGTTGTGAAACACATGAGGTTTATATAACACAGCATGAACCATAGGCAGCCTGTTTCACTACTTTGGGACTCTTTCTCACATTATTATGGTTGATGCTGATGTCCTCGAGTATTCCACTTTTTGCTATAGGATTGCCCATTATATTGAAATGGATTTTGAATTATAAGTGTTGCAGTTTTGCACACATAAGTATATCTGTATTTCTTTTTTAAGATACAATGAGTCCACGGATTTCATCCTTACTTGTGGGATATCACCTCCTGGTCAGCAGGAGGAGGCAAAGAGCACCACAGCAGAGCTGTATAAATAGCTCCTCCCTTCCCTCCCACTCCAGTCATTCTCTTTGCCTTGTTAGTGATAGGAAGAGGTAAAGTGAGGTGTTAGCTTAGATTCTTCAATCAAGAGTTTATTATTTTTAAATTGGTACCAGTGAGTGCTATTTTTTCAGGGTGTAGCCATATTCCTTGTTAGCCTTTAGTGTAGAAGCCACAGGTGGCTTTAAAGCATTGGGAACTGGTGGAATCTTTTATTCTCACTGCGCCTCCTATTTTATATGTTGCCCTTCAGATTATGGCCTTAGCAATTATTATCTAAGATCCAGTATGTCTTCACAGATCTGCAGGAGGGTGAAGGATCTCCTGTTATGTGGGACTGTTCATGCTGTCGCTCAGCATCAAGGTATGTGCAGCTTTTTTTGTTCTGGGACATCCATTACCTCAGGCATGGCTGTATTTTTTTTACCTTTCAGGTTGGGGGATATATAGACCTTTATTTAAGAGGGCTATCCTTGTCACTTGTTCACTTTCAGTTTATGCTACTTGAGAGTGTATGTTTTGTTCAGGGGCTATTTTAATATATATATATATAGAGCCCTACTGTGATGATTTATGTGGTGCTGTGGGATGTGACGCTGGGGATTTATGCTTTGTGGTATAACTCCTATAATAGGCTGTGTTTGTTACTTTAGTCCGGTGATCGCATAGGCTTCCATGCAGATACAGGCCGGAGTGTGGGCGGGGTTATCTTTGTGTGCTTTTTTGACGCTGCACATCTCATTCCCGGCTTCAGGCTGACTTCCGTTCAGATGTTTTTTCAGCTGGTTGCTGCAGGTTGCTAAGTTAGCATGTCACAAAAGTCTAAACAAGTTTCTCAGAGTTCCATCTTTCAAGATGGAAACTATTCGTACCATTATTCCATTGGTTTAGGAGGGTCAATTTATGGTAACAGTGGATCTAAAGGATGCATACCTTCATGTTCCCATCCACAGAGATCATTTCAAGTTTCTGAGATTTGCGTTTCTGGACAAAAACTTTCAGTTTGTGGCTCTTCCTTTCGGTCTAGCTACTGGCGGTTCTACGGCCGTGGGCATTGCAGTGGCACCTTATCTGGATGATATTCTGATCCAGGCGTCAACATTTCAACTGGCAAGGTCCCATACCGACATTGTGCTTTCCTTCCTAAGAACCCACGGGTGGAAGGTAAACCTAGAAAAGAGTTTGTTAGTTCCTCAGACAAGGGTGCCCTTTCTGGGAACTACAGGGAGTGCAGAATTATTAGGCAAGTTGTATTTTTGAGGATTAATTTTATTATTGAACAACAACCATGTTCTCAATGAACCCAAAAAACTCATTAATATCAAAGCTGAATAGTTTTGGAAGTAGTTTTTAGTTTGTTTTTAGTTATAGCTATTTTAGGGGGATATCTGTGTGTGCAGGTGACTATTACTGTGCATAATTATTAGGCAACTTAACAAAAAACAAATATATACCCATTTCAATTATTTATTTTTACCAGTGAAACCAATATAACATCTCAACATTCACAAATATACATTTCTGACATTCAAAAACAAAACAAAAACAAATCAGTGACCAATATAGCCACCTTTCTTTGCAAGGACGCTCAAAAGCCTGCCATCCATGGATTCTGTCAGTGTTTTGATCTGTTCACCATCAACATTGCGTGCAGCAGCAACCACAGCCTCCCAGACACTGTTCAGAGAGGTGTACTGTTTTCCCTCCTTGTAAATCTCACATTTGATGATGGACCACAGGTTCTCAATGGGGTTCAGATCAGGTGAACAAGGAGGCCATGTCATTAGATTTTCTTCTTTTATACCCTTTCTTGCCAGCCACGCTGTGGAGTACTTGGACGCGTGTGATGGAGCATTGTCCTGCATGAAAATCATGTTTTTCTTGAAGGATGCAGACTTCTTCCTGTACCACTGCTTGAAGAAGGTGTCTTCCAGAAACTGGCAGTAGGACTGGGAGTTGAGCTTGACTCCATCCTCAACCCGAAAAGGCCCCACAAGCTCATTTTTGATGATACCAGCCCAAACCAGTACTCCACCTCCACCTTGCTGGCGTCTGAGTCGGACTGGAGCTCTCTGCCCTTTACCAATCCAGCCACGGGCCCATCCATCTGGCCCATCAAGACTCACTCTCATTTCATCAGTCCATAAAACCTTAGAAAAATCAGTCTTGAGATATTTCTTGGCCCAGTCTTGACGTTTCAGCTTGTGTGTCTTGTTCAGTGGTGGTCGTCTTTCAGCCTTTCTTACCTTGGCCATGTCTCTGAGTATTGCACACCTTGTGCTTTTGGGTACTCCAGTGATGTTGCTGCTCTGAAATATGGCCAAACTGGTGGCAAGTGGCATCTTGGCAGCTGCCCGCTTGACTTTTCTCAGTTCATGGGCAGTTATTTTGCGCCTTGGTTTTTCCACACGCTTCTTGCGACCCTGTTGACTATTTTGAATGAAACGCTTGATTGTTCGATGATCACGCTTCAGAAGCTTTGCAATTTTAAGAGTGTTGCATCCCTCTGCAAGATATCTCACTATTTTTGACTTTTCTGAGCCTGTCAAGTCCTTCCTTTGACCCATTTTGCCAAAGGAAAGGAAGTTGCCTAATAATTATGCACACCTGATATAGGGTGTTGATGTCATTAGACCACACCCCTTCTCATTACAGAGATGCACATCACCTAATATGCTTAATTGGTAGTAGGCTTTCGAGCCTATACAGCTTGGAGTAAGACAACATGCATAAAGAGGATGATGTGGTCAAAATACTCATTTGCCTAATAATTCTGCACTCCCTGTATAATCAACTCTATTTTAATGAAGATTTTTCTGACGGAGGCCAGAAAATTAAAAATTCTGAATACATGTTGAGCCATTCAGTCCAATCCTCGTCCGTCAGTGGCTCAGTGCATGGAGGTAATCGGATTTATGGTGGTGGCAATGGACATTTCCGTTTGCATGGTTTCATCTCAGACCCCTGCAATTGAGCATGCTCAGGCAGTGGAATGGGGATTATACAGATCTGTCTCCTCTAATATTTCTAGATCAAGAGACAAGGGATTCTCTTCTATGGTGGTTGTCACTAGATCATCTCTCCCAGGGGACATGCTTCCGCAGACCCTCATGGGTGATAGTGACAACGGATGCCAGTCTGTTAGGTTGGGGAGCAGTTTGGAACTCCCTAAAGGCTCAGGGTGTATGGACTCCGGCGGAGTCTCTACTTCCCATCAGTATCTTGGAGTTGAGAGCAATATTCAATGCTCTTCAGGCTTCGCCTCAGTTGGCTTCAGCCCAATTCATCAGATTTCAGTCGGACAACATAACGACGGTAGCTTACATCAATCATCAGGGAGGAACAAGGAGTTCCTTAGCGATGACAGAAGTAGCCAAGATCATACAGTGGGCGGGGTCTCACTCCTGACATTTGTCAGTGATCTACATCCCAGGGGTGGAAAACTGTGAGGCAGACTTTCTGAGCAGGCAGACATTTCATCCAGGGGAATGGGAACTCCATCCGGAGATATTTTCCAATCTTATTCTCAGATGGGGCAGGCCAGAGTTGGATCTCATGGCATCTCGTCAGAATGCCAAGCTTCCAAGATACGGGTCCAGGTCCAGGGATCCCCAGGCGGAGCTGATAGATGCCCTGGCAGTGCCTTGGTCTTTCAGCCTAGCTTATGTATTTCCTCCGTTTGCTCTTCTTCCCAGGGTGATTGCTCAAGTCAAACAGGAGAGGGCGTCGGTAATTCTCTTTGCTCCTGCGTGGCCTCGCAGGATTTGGTATGCAGATCTGGTGGACATGTCATTTCTGCCACCGTGGAAGCTCCCATCCAAATAATAAAGTATGAATTTTTGCATTTGTAGTGAATTTTTTATGCCTTTATAAAAATCTAATTCTTAAGTGCATTTATTATTGAATGTTTGCAGCATAGGTTATATTCTATGGGACCTACTGAAGACAGCTACAGATGTACAATAATGTTAGAGAACTATTACTACAATTTGCCTGTCGGAAGCCATCATAGCCAAGCCTCTCCTAAGTTGTGAAGATCAAATAGCACATCAGCTCCAAAGTAGAGCACATCTATTGCACAACTGCTTTTAGATTCAGATAATAAATGCGATCAAAGATAAATAATGCTATGTATTGAGTTTACATAAATCTGCCCTCTGTCTTTAACTGCTACTATCCCAAATCTTCCCCAAAGATCTATCTGTTAAGATACCCCCCATTGTGCCTAATCTCTGACCATGCTGTCCCCCCTCATGAAATCCAATATCTTTATTCTTTTATCCATAACCCGAGCGTGCCATCTAAACTTCTGGATATGATCGGGTTACTAAAATGGACCTGCTCATCATATAATCCTTGTCACTACTAGGATCTTGAACACAGTTTGCAAAGAGCTCTCATTTAAAAAATATTACAGTCAAAAATATTTATTAGAATGTAATGACAAATTAGTAGTGAATATTTAAAAAAACAATAAGTAGTGTATCAGTTTAAGAACAGTTTGTTTTGTTCAAAATCCCAAATGAGCCATTCACCAAGATGCACTTGCTTAAATTCTACCTGAACTGTTGAGTCAGAGATTTTATACCAATAGACCCCACTAGACAATGAGAGGAGCTGTACAAAAACATTATGGCAGAGTGGCTGATTTTTGGCTTGATTTTATAAGCTATTCCAACCCATTAGAATTATATGACAGTAAAGTATATGGATTAGCAGGAAATTCTGCTGTGAAAATATATAATAATCAGGTATATCACAGGTATGAATAAATTGAAACCATATATTAAACTGTCAAGAATATTTTCTCCTTTAGCTCACTTTCGGGTTAGAGCTTGAGTGATAGCCTGGATCTGAGTTTTTCAGCACGCCCTATAGAAGTCTATTATGTGAGGGATTTAGCACTGCCACGCTATCCACTAATGTTAGAAAAAATATATTGGCAGAGTCCTATTTTTTTTATGGTTGAGCTGCTGCTAATTGTGGCTTCATAGGGCGAGATTACATATGCAGGGTCGCCCTCAAAAGTCAGCGACGCCGGTGTTTAGTCCGTGCTTGCTATCACATATAAATGCAGGGCGCGTATATTTCACCTGTCGCCGCTAATTTTACTCCCATAAGCTAACATAGAACCGCGTCTTAAGTTTGTAACACATATTCAATGCAAGGACTTACGCAGCAAAAAAGGAGAAATTTTACTCCATTTTCACCTCGCCACACATAGGCAGGCGCAGCAAGCCTTACGCTGAAAATGTGAGCACCGTAACTCCCTGAAAATATAAACTAACACCTAATGCATGCGCAATATCTATCTACCTGTCAACCACAATCCCCCACCACAATAACTAATAAAGTATATTAACCCCAATCCTCTGAACCCCCACATCGCAATATGCCTAATTAAACTATTAACCCCTAACCTTCCATTCACCCACATCACAATTAACCTAATTAAACTATTAACCCCTAATCCGCCATTAAGCCACATCACAGTAAACCTAATAAATCTATTAATCCCTAAACCGCCAAACTTCCACAGCGCAATTAACCTAATTGAATTACTAACCCCCCCTAACTCAGGGGTAGGCAACCTTGGCTCTCCTGATATTTTGGAATTACATTTCCCATGATGCTCAGACAGCCTAAAGAATGTCTTAGCATCATGGGAAATGTAGTCCCAAAACATCTGGAGAGCCAAGGTTGCTGACCCCTGCCCTAACCTAACACCCCCTAAATTAACCACAATTACCTAAATTAAAAAATACTAAGTTACAATTAAAATAAAAAAAAAACAATATTTTAAAAATAAAAAACTAAAGTTTAAAATAATCTAAAATTACAAAAAAATAAAAAAAGTTTAACATTACATAAAATAATAAACCAAATTATCGAAAATAAAAATAAATAAAACTAATCTCTATGAAAATAAAAAAGCCCCCCAAAATAAAAATGCCCCCTAATCTAATACTAAACTACCAATAGCCCTTAAAAAAAAAACCCCACCCACCAAGCCCCCCAAAATTAAAAAAAATCTAACACTAAAAAATTCTAAACTACCCATTGCCCCTAAAGGGGCATTTGTATGGGCATTGTCCTTAAAAGGGCATTCAGCTATTTTACTGCCCTTTAAATGGCATTCAGCTCTTTTACTGCCCATTAAATCCCTAATCTTAAAAATTAAAAAAAATAAAATTTTTAAAATATTCTGATACTAAACGGGAGCATATAGTTGAAAATTGTCTCCTTTTACAGGAAGTTTCCACAGAAAAGTCCTGCAACAATACAATTTTTTCTCTCCTATACCCAGCCAAACTAAGGATCAAATCGGGTCCAATTTTTTTCATTTTTGAATCTCCAGAAGCAGCCCAAATTTTTCTAGATAATGAAGCAAAAAATGTATATCTTTTTTAATGAGAGCCTCTGATTTGTGTGTTTTTTTTAAATTATTTTTTTATACAAAGGGCAGTTTTTTTATGTCATATACTGGATTACTGGTCTTCACTTAAATTCTCCTTATTTGTGTGTGGACTTCCCCTAACTTACTATATATTAAGGACATCTATTATATCGACTTGAAAAATTTCAAGAACACCACAGGTTTAAATTTATTTTTAATATTTATTAAATTGAGGACTATGGAAGACCTTGGACTTGCACATAGTTGATTAACTTTAATTTTTTTTCCTCCTTGTCCAAGAAGCAAGGTGTTACTATGAAATATTTGAGCTTTTATGAAACATTTGATTTTTTTGAGGGGGTGTATAACACTTGTTTTTATATGTTTAATGTGTGAAGTTTTTTTTCTCCCCTCTTATGTGTATATATGGAGGATTACATGGCACATATATTTCAAGGATCAAAACCCAATACTATACTTTCTTGGGCAAGTATATAATATGATTAAGTATGGCCATCTATTATCTTCCATACATACCGTGTATTTTTGTTTATATCAAGGTTGTTTTTGTTTTGTTTTGTTTTGTTTTTTATATTATGCAAGGTCATTATTGTGTTTTTAACTTGGAAAGTTTGAATATTCCTGTTTTCACTATATATATATACTAAATATATCTACTAATTTGATGATCATCACTAAGTCACTGTTCAAGAAACACGTTTCACTTGATATACTTGAGTTTTTATGGAACATTTAGGAGCCTATTTACTAATGTGCGAGTGGACATGATCCGAGCTTGATAAATGGCCTCTTAGACTTCTTGGGGATATACATTATTTGTTTATACATGTTTATTGTGTGGTGTTTTTTTCTCAGTATATATGTGAAGGAGCATGTGGTATACACATTTTAATAATCAAAAAGCTACATCATTTGTGCTTAAGTTATTGCATATATCTGATTAAATGTGGCCATATGTTACCTTTATATATATACCTAACATTTTTACTCATGTTGATGTTTTTGACATGATGCAGATTTTACTATTGGGTTATAGATTTGAAAGGTTTGAACACTTGTGGGGTTTTTTTTTCACTAAGCACTTTTATTATTATGATGATTATGGAAGATTTTGCATTTTGTATAATGGCTATTAACTCCTTTACTAGGTCAATATCAAAGGAATCGGTGTTTCTAGGAACCATTTGAGTTTTTATGAAACACCTGGTGTTTATTTTATTTTTTTGTTGTATGTCTAATGTGTGGTGTCCATATATATGGAAGAGTATACGGTATATACATTTTAATCATTAATCATTAATCATTAATATGCGATACCACGCTTGTTTAGGTAACCAAATCATTATGATTAAGTATGGCCACTTGTTGTTTGTTTTTTTTTGTTTTTTTCTCCTTTCTCTTCTTATTTTTTGTCTTGTTCCTCCCTCCCTTTTAAGCCTTCTTATGGTAAACGCTTCTTAAAGTTGAGAGTTAAATAACTAGGATCTTTACATGGAATGTGGGAGGGATTCACTCCCCAATTAAAAGGAAAGCTGTCATTAACTATCTAAATAAAAAAGACTTTGACATTTGTTTGCAGGAGATGCATCTTTCTGATCTAGAACATAGTAAAATCAAAGCCAGGTGGCTTGGGGACTCACTCTTTTCCTCATATAAAAAGGCAGCGAGAGGGGTAATGTTTCTGCTCCACAAGAAGTTTAGTTTAGTTATAAGATTATTAAAGTTATAAAGGACTAAGAGGGCAGATATTTATTTGTGTGACTATTAATTCAGAATCAAAACTATTTATTAATCAATGTGTGTGGTCCAAACGGCCCTAATGAAAACTTCTGGAATCGTTTGGTGAAAAATAAACTTAAATTCTCAATAGACAAAATAATATTTAAAAAAATTAAAAATAATATTAACCGGAGATTATAACATCACCCCTAACTCTTATTTGGATAAACGGAAATTGGGAGACTACAAAACAAAACCTAGGTATAAAAGATATCACTTAAATTATTAAAAGAGAATCTTTAAGCTATTTTCACACTCGGTGGGTTTGGTGGACATATGGAGAATGTTAAATCCTAACAATCTTGAATTCACATGCTGTTCTAAATGTCGCAATACTCTTTCAAGACTGAATTTATTTTTTGTATCTTGATGTTTGGTACCTAAGCTGTCAAAATGTGACATTCTTGACTTCACTTTATCTGATCACGCTCCAGTAGTGTCAGTATTTCAAATTTAAAAAACAGAATTTTTTCGTGTTTACCTGATAAATTTCTTTCTCCTACGGTGTATCCGGTCCACGGCTTCATCCTTACTTGTGGGATATTCTCAATCCCTACAGGAAGTGGCAAAGAGAGCACACAGCAAAGCTGTCCATATAGCTCCCCTCAGGCTCTGCCCCCCAGTCATTCGACCGACGGTTAGGAGAAAAAGGAGAACCATAGGGTGCAGTGGTGACTGTAGTTTACAAAAATAAATTTAAACCTGACCAAAATGCCAGGGTGGGCCGTGGACCGGATACACCGTAGGAGAAAGAAATTTATCAGGTAAACATAAATTCTGTTTTCTCCTACATTGGTGTATCCGGTCCACGGCTTCATCCTTACTTGTGGGAACCAATACCAAAGCTTTAGGATACGGATGAAGGGAGGGAACAAGTCAGGTAACCTAAACGGAAGGCACCACTGCTTGCAAAACCTTTCTCCCAAAAATAGCCTCCGAAGAAGCAAAAGTATCGAATTTGTAAAATTTGGTAAATGTATGCAGTGAAGACCAAGTCGCTGCCTTACAGATCTGTTCAACAGAAGCCTCATTCTTGAAAGCCCATGTGGAAGCCACAGCTCTAGTAGAGTGAGCTGTAATTCGTTCAGGAGGCTGCCTTCCAGCAGTCTCATAAGTCAATCGGATTATACTTTTCAGCCAAAAAGACAGAGAGGTCGCAGTCGCTTTTTGACCTCTCCTCTTGCCAGAATAGACGACAAACAAGGACAATGTTTGTCTGAAGTCTTTAGTTGCTTTTAAATAAAACTTCAAAGCACGAACCACATCAAGGTTGTGTAACAGACGTTCCTTGTTAGAAACTGGATTAGGACACAGAGAAGGAACAACTATTTCCTGGTTAATATTCTTATTGAAAACCACTTTTGGAAGAAAACCAGGTTTGGTACGTAAAACGACCTTATCTGTATGAAACACCAGATAGGGTGAATTACACTGCAAAGCAGACAATTCAGAAACTCTTCTAGCAGAAGAAATAGCTACCAAAAACAAAACTTTCCAAGACAGTAACTTAATATCTATGGAATGTAGAGGTTCAAACGGAACCCCTTGAAGAACTGAAAGAACTAAATTTAGACTCCATGGAGGAGCCACAGGTCTGTAGACGGGCTTGATTCTGACTAAAGCCTGTACAAAAGCCTGAACGTCTGGCACGGCTGCCAGACGCTTGTGTAACAAAACAGACTGAGCAGATATCTATCCTTTTAAGGAACTAGCTGACAGACCTTTCTCCAATCCTTCTTGGAGAAAAGATAGTAACCTTGGAATCCTAATCTTACTCCATGAGTAACCCTTGGATTCGCACCAGCAAAGATATTTCCGCCATATCTTATGGTAAATTTTTCTGGTGACAGGCTTCCTAGCCTGGATCAGAGTATCTATAACTGATTCCGAAAACCCATGCTTAGCAAGAATCAAGCGTTCAATCTCCAAGCAGTCAGTTGCAGAGAAACTAGGTTTGGATGTGTGAATGGACCTTGGATTAGAAGGTCCTGCCTCAAAGGTAGCTTCCATGGTGGAACCAATGACATATTCACCAGGTCTGCATAACAAGTCCTGCGTGGCCACGCAGGAGCTATCAGAATTACCGAAGCCTTCTCCTGTTTGATCCTGGCTACTAGCCGGGGGAGAAGAGGAAACGGTGGAAAGACATAAGCTAGATTGAACGACCAAGGCGCCACTAAGGCATCTACCAATGTCGCCTTGGGATCCCTGGACCTGGACCCGTAACGTGGAACTTTGGAGCTCTGACGTGACGCCATCAGATCCAGATCTGGAAGGCCCCATAGTTGAGTTAACTGGGCAAAAACCTCCGGGTGAAGTTCCCACTCCCCCGGATGGAAAGTCTGACGACTCAGATAATCCGCTTCCCAGTTGTCCACTCCTGGGATGTGAATTGCTGATAGATGGCATGAGTGATCCTCTGCCCATTTGATGATCTTGGATACCTCCCTCATCGCCAGGGAACTCTTTGTTCCTCCCTGATGATTGATGTACGCTACAGTCGTCATGTTGTCTGACTGAAATCTGATGAATTTGGCCTCCGCTAGTTGAGGCCATGCCTGGAGCGCATTGAAAATCGCTCTCAATTCCAAAATGTTTATCGGGAGAAGAGATTCTTCCAGAGACCATAGACCCTGACTCCCAGGGACTCCCAGACCGCACCCCAGCCCAAGAGGCTGGCGTTGGTCGTGACAATGATCCACTCCGGTCTGCGGAAACTCATTCCCTGAGACAGGTGATCCTGAGACAACCACCAGAGGAGTGAGTCTCTGGTTTTCTGGTCCATTTGTATCTGGGGAGAAACATCTGCATAATCCCCATTCCACTGTTTGAGCATGCACAGTTGCAGTGGTCTTAAATGAATTCGAGCAAAGGGAACCACGTCCATTGCCGCAACCATGAGTCCTATTACCTCCATGCACTGAGCTACGGAGGGTTGAGGAATGGCATGAAGAACTCGACAAGTGTTCAAAAGCTTTAACTTCCTGACCTCCGTCAGAAAGATCTTCATTTCTACCGAGTCTATTATTGTTCCCAGAAAGGGAACCCTTGTGAACGGGGACAGAGAACTCTTTTCTATGTTCACCTTCCACCCGTGAGACCTTAGAAAGGCTAGAACAATGTCCGTATGAGCCTTTTCTTTGTGAAAGGACGACGCTTGTATTAGGATGTCGTCTAGGTAAGGTGCTACTGCAATGCCCCTTGGTCTTAGCACCGCTAGAAGGGACCCTAGAACCTTTGTGAAAATTCTGGGAGCAGTGGCCAATCCGAAGGGAAGGGCCACAAATTGGTAATGCTTGTCCAAAAAAGCGAACCTTAGGAACTGATGGTGATCTTTGTGGATAGGAATATGCAGGTACGCATCCTTTAAGTCCACGGTAGTCATATATTGACCCTCCTGGATCATTGGTAAAATTGTCCGAATGGTTTCCGTTTTGAATGATGGAACTCTGAGGAATTTGTTTAGGATTTTTAAATCCAGGATTGGCCTGAAAGTTCCTTCCTTTTTGGGAACTACGAACAGGTTTGAGTAAAAACCCAGTCCTTGTTCTGCTGTTGGAACTGGGTGAATCCCTCCCATTTTTAGAAGGTCTTCTACGCAACGTAAGAATGCCTGTCTCTTTATCTGGTCTAAAGATAAGCGAGACATGTGGAACCTTCCCTTTGGAGGAAGGTCCTTGAATTCCAGAAGATACCCCTGAGACACAATTTCTAGCGCCCAGGGGTCCGGAACATCTCTTGCCCAAGCCTGAGCAAAGAGAGAAAGTCTGCCCCCTACTAGATCCGGTCATGGATCGGGGGCTACCCTTTCATGCTGTCTTGGTAGCAGCAGCAGGCTTCTTGGCCTGTTTACCCTTGTTCCAGCCTTGCAATGGTTTCCATGCTGGTTTGGGCTGGGATGCGTTACCCTCTTGCCTAGCGGCTGTAGAGGTAGAAGCAGGTCCGTTCCTGAAATTGCGAAAGGAACGAAAATTAGACTTATTTTTAGCTTTGAAAGGTCTATCTTGTGGGAGGGCACGGCCCTTTCCCCCAGTGATATCCGAAATAATTTCTTTCAACTCTGGCCCGAATAGGGTCTTACCCTTGAAAGGAATATTAAGCAATTTTGTTTTGGACGACACATCCGCCGACCAAGATTTTAGCCAAAGCGCTCTGCGCGCCACGATTGCAAAACTTGAATTTTTCGCCGCTAATTTAGCTAACTAAAAAGCGGCATCTGTAATGAAGGCATTAGCCAACTTCAGGGCGTGGATTCTGTCCATGACCTCATCATAAGAAGTCTCCTTCTGGAGCGAGTTTTCTAATTCCTCAAACCAAAAAGACGCTGCCGTGGTTACAGGAATAATGCAAGAAATTGGTTGAAGAAGAAAACCTTGTTGAACAAAAATTTTCTTAAGCAAAGCTTCTAATTTTTTATCCATAGGATCTTTGAAAGCGCAACTATCTTCTATTGGTATAGTCGTGCGTTTAGCTAGTGTTGAAACTGCCCCCTCTACCTTAGGGACCGTCTGCCACGCGTCCTTTCTGGGGTCAACAATGGGGAACATTTTCTTAAATATGGGGGGGGGGGGGGACAAAAGGTACACCTGGTCTCTCCCACTCCCTAGTCACTATATCCACCACCCTCTTAGGTATCGGAAACGCATCAGTGTGTACTGGGACCTCTAAGAATTTGTCCATTTTACACAATTTTTCTGGGACCACCAAAGGGTCACAATCATCAAGTGTAGCTAGGACCTCCTTAAGTAGGGCGCGGAGGTGTTCTAACTTAAATTTAAATGCTATGGTATCTGGTTCTGCCTGCTGAGAAACTTTTCCTGTGTCAGAAATTTCTCCCTCAGACAGGCCCTCCCTCACGCCAAATCAGATTGATGTGAGGGCACTACAGATAAATTATCCGCTGCGTCTGCTTGCTCATCTTCTGTATTTAAAACTGAGCTATCACGCTTCCTTGGAAAAGCTGGCAGTTTGGATAAAAATGCTGCTAGAGAATTATCCATTACTGCCGCTAACTGTTGCAAAGTAATAGGAATCGGTGCGCTAGATGTACTGGGCATCGCTGGCGCGGGCATAGCTGGTGTTGACACAGAAGGAGAGGATAGTGAACTATCCTCACTACCTTCAGCTAAAGAATCATTTTGGGCTACATCTATAAGCGTGACTGTGCGGTCCTTATGCTGTTTGGATGCTATAGCACACTTCACACATAAGTTTAATGGGGGCACCGCCTTGGCCTTTAAACATACAGAACAATTGCTATCTGAAGGTTCAGACATGTTTGACAGAGTTAGACAGAACTTCAATGCAATAAAAAATAAATTTGACAAAAACGTTACTGTGTCTTTAAATAATAAAAGTGCACTCTTTATTACTAAAACATCAAAAAACCATCAAAAAATCATCCGATTTTAATGAAATTTTCACCACATTGTCTTAATGCTTTGAAAGGATTGCACACAATTTTTCAGACCAATTAACCCCTTAATGCCCAAACCGGAGCTAAGAACAGCAGTTAACCGGTTAAAAACACTACATCACAATGCCACAGCTCTACTGTGGCTTTTACCTTCCTTAGGGATTATTTGAGTAAGAAATAAGCCTCTCTGAAGTCCTTTCTGATGTCTCTGAACTCCCCACGTGAAGCTGCATGAACTGTCTAGTCAAAACAACTGCGCAATTGAGGCGCGAAAATGAGGCCTCCTCTCTCTTCCTTCCAGAGTGGTGGGGCCTTACAGACCAGATTAGGTGTCTAATTAAGTGCCAGGCGCAATATTAAACCCCATAAGTGTTATAAAGTCTCAAAAAAACACTTTATGCATACTGAAACATGCTAATAATCAATCGATTAAGCCCACAATAGTGTCAACCAGCATTGAGCCCTTAATTTAAGCCATTGTTTTATACTGAGTTTGAGAAAAATGGCTTACCTATCCCTAAGGGGATTTCTGACAGTCTTCTAGCATTACTTGGTCTTGTTAGAAAAATGACTGATCATACCTGAAGCAGTTAAGCCTGCAAACTGTTCCCCCCAACTGAAGTTCTCTGGTATTCAACAGTCCTGCGTAAGAACAGCAATGGATTTTAGATATTGGTGCTAAAATCATATTCCTCTCAGCAGAAATCTTCATCACTGTTCTGCCTCAGAGTAAATAGTACAAACCGGCACTATTTTAAAATAACAAACTCTTGATTGAAGAAATAAAACTACAAATATAACACCACATACTCTTTACCACCCCCATGGAGATGCTACTTGTTAGAGCGGCAAAGAGAATGACTGGGGGGGCGGAGCCTGAGGGGAGCTATATGGACAGCTTTGCTGTGTGCTCTCTTTGCCACTTCCTGTAGGGATTGAGAATATCCCACAAGTAAGGATGAAGCCGTGGACCGGATACACCAATGTAGGAGAAAGTGTATACGTTTAATTTGTTCTTCTTTCCTACATATCTGTTAAATTCAGCCAAATTTAAATCTTTTTTGACTAAAGCATGGGAGGTTTAACAGTCACTGTAGAGACGAAGTCCTGACCTTTTGGGAAACGGCTAAACTCTATCTAAAGGCAGAGATCAACACTTACATGGCTAGATTGAAAAAGGAGCAAATGTTTAAATTCAAAGAACTGTCAATTAAATCAAAAGATGCTTATGTCCTATATCTAAGAAACACAGATAGGATAAACAGAGATAATTATTTTTCATGTAAGAAGGAAAGAGATCTATTCCTTTTAAAAGAAGCAGAAGAATTATTATATAAGAATGCAGCCAGATTTACAAGACACGGCAACAAAGCAGGCAAATTTCTGTCTTCAATCCTTAAAAGACAAACTCTAAGGAAGTCTATAGCTGCTCTTAAAAATAATGATAAAATATTTACGGAACAAGATCAGATAGTCTTGTTATTTTGAAACTATTATACTGACTTGTATGCCTCTCAAAATCCTCCTCTGGGAGATATTAATACATTTCTAGTAAATATTGATCTTCTTCCAGTCTTAGAGTTGGATCTCGAATTTTTGAACAAACCAATAGGCGAAGAGGAAATCTATAAAACTATTACCTTAATGGCTAGAGGAAAAACCCCAGGCCCAGACAACCTGCCTTTGGAGTTCTATTTGATGCTTTCATCTGAGATTATCCCTGTTTTAAAAGATCTTTATACAATTTATTTTGAAGATAACTTCAAGATATATGAACATTTTAAAAGGGCTAATATTATTCTGATTCCCAAGAACAACAAGGACCCCTTAGAAGTAACCTCGTATAGACCTATCTCGCTGCTAAATCTTGATTATAAGATTTTGATGAAACTTTTAGCAGAGAGGATGAAAGGTACACTACCTAAAATTATCCATCCCGACCAGGTAGGCTTTGTGAGTGGGAGAATGTCAGAAGTTAATATAAGGAAAATTTTGCATACAATTTGCCTATACAGTGGCGATCAGTCCGCTCTGCCGGAGCCCTTCCTGCTATCTTTGGATGCAGAGAAGGCCTTCAACAGAGTGGAATGGCCATACATGGCCGAAGTTTTGAGAAAATTTGGTTTTAAAGGTAATTTGCCAAAATAAAGGTAATTTGCCATTATTGGATTATTTATTGGATTCCCCGATGTGTGAATGAAATTACGGGAGGCTCAGGTTTAAGCAGTTGCGTTGAAGCCTGCACCGTGTATGTAATCTCGCCCATAATGTGTATTTAAATTCAATAAAACTTGTTTGCAAAACATTTTGCTGAAAAACAAAATTCTGCAAAATTGCCGCTTAAAAATTGTGAAATTCATAAAGATTTGTACTTGTCCTTGTCAGAGCACAGACAGTGATGAGATCAGCTTCACTCAAATCAATGGAGCAGCTGCTATATTGCAACCGTTAACTTCCTGTCACAAATAACAACTTCTATTATAAAGGATACAGACATCACAGAAATGTTTAAAGCACAGTAAAATCAAACACATAAAACCAAGAAAGCACAGCAACCTATAAAGCAGTCCACTCTAACACAGGCACAAAAGAAAATTTGAAGAAAAATAAAACAAAATGAAAAATAAGACAAACCTCATCACCTCTGACATAACGAGACACAACCGCAAGATAAAATACTTCCCATGGGAAATTGTGTCTTTCTAAATTCCACATACTGAGTCGTGATTTAGGTAAAAAAAATACCAACCGGGCCTCAAGAATAACAAAAACGATATGTAAATATTTACCAGACACGTAGTTACAGAACCTCTTTTGCAAAGATTTTTTCCAAAGTGTTTTGGATATAATTATTGTTTTTCCGCATAGCAAGAGGTTCTGAATCATGAAAGAAAAAAATTGGGTATAGTATCCCTTTAACATACAGTGAGAAGAAAATAGATTTCCTGAATACTACTGTTATTAAAGAGAATGGGAGGCTTAAAGTTGATTTATACAAGAAAGACACTGATAAAAAATAATCTCCTTTTGTGGGGGCCTCTATTTAACAAAGTCTGGCGGACCTGATCCGACAGTGCGGATCAGGTCCACCAGACCTCGCTGAATACGGAGAGCAATACGCTCTCCGTATTCAGCATTGCACCAGCAGCTCACAAGAGCTGCTGGTGCAACGCCGCCCCCTGCAGACTCACAGCCAATAGGCCGCCAGCAGGGAGGTGTCAATCAACCCAATCATACTCGATCGGGTTGAATTCCGGCGATGTCTGTCCGCCTGGTCAGAGCAGGCGGACAGGGTTATGAAGCAGCGGTCTTTGTGACCGCTGCTTCATAACTGCTGTTCCATTCGGAGCTTGATAGATAGGCCCCATAGAGTTGCAGGGTCACATCACACGTGTTAAAATGACATGCTCTAATGAATTAGATCAGTTTAGGAGCTCATTTATATGTGTCCAAAAATTAGCCATGGTCTCAAAATTAAACCTTCATGGTATAAATAGAACATGCCATTTTAAAAGATGTTTCGGTTTACTTCTATTATTACATTTTTATTTTCTTGTTATCTTTGTTGAAAACCATACCTAGGTAGGCCTAGGAGCAGCAATGCATTACATTATGCTCTGGAGCTGACTTCAACTATGTGTTTAAAACATTTGCAGGGGTTAAGCACATTGTTATGTGCAAGCAACAACTCAGTAATGCCCTTTCAACATAGATAATAAGGGCTTTTTTTAAAAAACACTGCTATATAAAAAAGATCCGTTTTGAATCATTTGACAGCTGTATTTGTAAGTAGATATTTTGCATTGCTTGATTTCTGATAAATATGATGCATATCCCTTTAGAGTGGCTGAGAAGAATAAAATAAGCATCAGCCACACCTGCTACATACTTTCATGGGATTAAAATTTATCAGAAATTGTTTCTTGCTGTAAACTTTAATGAGATCCCATCTAAAAAGAATAAAAACAAGAATTCCATCACATTTTCTTTGAAAAATGTTTCCATTCAGCATTTGCCAACTTTTTTTTTGGAAATAGAATTCCAGCCATTCTAGTTAGGATACATTTGCATAATTAATTATGCAGCATAGTTTCAAAATTAAAACAGATTTAATTGATTTTCAGTGATTGTTTAGTTCCAATTAGACTCTCATATACTTAGACACAGTTTCACCATAATAGGGTATTTATGTCTGCATTATTCTTTATTATTGGCCTACATCTTAAAAATACTGTCCATTCATGTAAAATGTTGGCTAGGTGTCAAAAAAATTCACTGTAACCTTTCATACAATTTCCTTTTTCGCAAATATGTTTCTCACCATATTTATACCTGATATCCTATCTCCTATCATATTAGAAATAAGGGGGTCGATCCGATATAAAGCGTCGCCCGCAAAAGCCGGCGACGCCAATATTTGCGCGGATTTGGTATCACATATACGGCGTAACCTAGAAGTTACGCCCGTATATTTCTGCCGTCGCCCGCAGTTTTTTGGGCCATAGGCAGGTATACCAAACCCGCGCAGTTTGGTATCCAATATGCAGCGTAAGGACTTACGTGGCGAAAATGGAGAAAACTTACTCCATTTTCACCTCGCCACAAAAAGCAGCCGTAAGAAGCCTTACGCTGACTATTGGAGCCCCGTAACTCCCTAAACTAACTAGAAAATAAACCTAACACCTAACGCATGCGCAATGTCTATCTCCCTGTCAACCGCGATCTGCTAAAATAAACCTAACACCTAACGCATGCGCAATGTCTATCTACCTGTCAACCGCGATCCCCCCCCCGAAATCCCTAATAAAGGTATTACCCCCCTAAACCGCCGCTCCCGGACCCCGCCGCCATCTACATAAACTAACCCCCTACTGTGAGCCTCTAAAACCGCCGCCATCTACCTTATCTATCCCCTAATCTGACCCCTTACACCGCCGCCACCTATATAAAAATGATTAATCCCTAATGTAAGCCCCTTACACCGCCGCCATCTCTATTAAAATGATTAACCCCTAATTTAATCTACCTACCCCGCCGCCAGCTATATTATCTATATTAACCCTAAGTATATTATAGTTAATATAGGTATTACATTATATATATTAACTATATTAACCCTAATTATATTAGGGTTAATATAGTTAATATAGTTACTATAGTATTTATATTAACTATATTAACTCTATCTAACCCTAACTAAATTTATATTAAATTAATCTAATTCATTTATAAACTAAAATGTTCCTATTTAAATCTAAATACTTACCTATAAAATAAACCCTAAGATAGCTACAATATAATTAATAATTACATTGTAGCTATGTTAGGGTTAATATTTATTTTACAGGTAAATTGTTAATTATTTTAACTAGGTATAATAGATATTAAATAGTTATTAACTATTTAATATCTACCTAGTTAAAATAATTACCCAATTACCTGTAAAATAAATCCTAACCTAAGTTACAAATACACCTACACTATCAATAAATTTAATAAACTACTAACATCTATCTAAAAATACAATTAAATTAACTAAACTAAATTACAAAAAAAAAAAAACACTAAATTACAAAAAATAAAAAAAGATTACAAGATATTTAAGCTAATTACACCTATTCTAAGCCCCCTAATAAAATAATAAACCCCCAAAATAAAAAAAATTCCCTGCCCTATTCTAAATTCAACAAATTTCAAAGCTCTTTACCTTACCAGCCCTTAAAAGGGCCTTTTGTGGGGCATGCCCCAAAGAATTCAGCTCTTTTGCATATAAGAAATACAATACCCCCCCCCCCCATTACAACCCACCACCCACATACCCCTATTCTAAACCCACCCAAACCCCCCTTAAAAAAGCCTATCACTACCCCCCTGAAGATCTCCCTACCTTGTCTTCACCACACCGGGCCGAACTCCTGATCCGATCCGGGCGGTGTCTTCCTCCAAGCGGCAAAGAAGAATTCTTCCTCCGGCGATGTCTTCCTCCAAGCGGCAAAGAAGAATTCTTCCTCCGGCGACGTCTTCCTCCAAGCGGCAGCAAAGTCTTCATTCTTCCGGCGGCATCTTCAATCTTCTTTCTTCGCTCCGCCGCCGCGGAGCATCCATCCCGGCGACTGCTGAACTTGGAATGATGTACCTTTAAATGACGTCATCCAAGATGGCGTCCGCCGAATTCCGATTGGCTGATAGGATTCTATCAGCCAATCGGAATTAAGTTAAAAAAATCTGATTGGCTGATTGAATCAGCCAATCAGATTCAAGTTCAATCCGATTGGCTGATCCAATCAGCCAATCAGATTGAGCTTGCATTCTATTGGCTGTTCCGATCAGCCAATAGAATGCGAGCTCAATCTGATTGGCTGATTGGATCAGCCAATCGGATTGAACTTGAATCTGATTGGCTGATTCAATCAGCCAATCAGATTTTTTTAACTTAATTCCGATTGGCTGATAGAATCCTATCAGCCAATCGGAATTCGGCGGACGCCATCTTGGATGACGTCATTTAAAGGTACATCATTCCAAGTTCAGCAGTCGGCCGGGATGGATGCTCCGCGGCGGCGGAGCGAAGAAAGAAGATTGAAGATGCCGCCGGAAGAATGAAGACTTTGCTGCCGCTTGGAGGAAGACGTCGCCGGAGGAAGAATTCTTCTTTGCCGCTTGGAGGAAGACATCGCCGGAGGAAGAATTCTTCTTTGCCGCTTGGAGGAAGACATCGCCCGGATCGGATCAGGAGTTCGGCCCGGTGTGGTGAAGACAAGGTAGGGAGATCTTCAGGGGGGTAGTGTTAGGCTTTTTTAAGGGGGGTTTGGGTGGGTTTAGAATAGGGGTATGTGGGTGGTGGGTTGTAATGGGGGGGGGTAATGTATTTGTTGTATGCAAAAGAGCTGAATTCTTTGGGGCATGCCCCACAAAAGGCCCTTTTAAGGGCTGGTAAGGTAAAGAGCTTTGAAATTTGTTGAATTTAGAATAGGGCAGGGTATTTTTTTTATTTTGGGGGTTTATTATTTTATTAGGGGGCTTAGAATAGGTGTAATTAGCTTAAATATCTTGTAATCTTTTTTTTATTTTTTGTAATTTAGTGTTTGTTTTTTTTGTAATTTAGTTTAGTTAATTTAATTGTATTTTTAGATAGATGTTAGTAGTTTATTAAATTTATTGATAGTGTAGGTGTATTTGTAACTTAGGTTAGGATTTATTTTACAGGTAATTGGGTAATTATTTTAACTAGGTAGATATTAAATAGTTAATAACTATTTAATATCTATTATACCTAGTTAAAATAATTAACAATTTACCTGTAAAATAAATATTAACCCTAACATAGCTACAATGTAATTATTAATTATATTGTAGCTATCTTAGGGTTTATTTTATAGGTAAGTATTTAGATTTAAATAGGAATATTTTAGTTTATAAATGAATTAGATTAATTTAATATAAATTTAGTTAGGGTTAGATAGAGTTAATATAGTTAATATAAATACTATAGTAACTATATTAACTATATTAACCCTAATATAATTAGGGTTAATATAGTTAATATATATAATGTAATAACTATATTAACTATAATATACTTAGGGTTAATATAGATAATATAGCTGGCGGCGGGGTAGGTAGATTAAATTAGGGGTTAATCATTTTAATAGAGATGGCGGCGGTGTAAGGGGCTTACATTAGGGGTTAATAATTTTAATATAGATGGCGGCGGTGTTAGGGGCTCACTTTAGGGGGTTATAGATATAATATAGCTGGCGGCGGGGTACGGGAGCGGCGGTTTAGGGGTTAATAATTTTATTAGGTTGCGGCGGGGTACGGGAGCGGCAGTTTAGGGGTTAATAGCATTTTTATTGTTAGGCTAGTGAGGGGGGATAGCGGATAGAGGGTTAGACAGTGCGGGCTATGTTAGGGAGGCGTGTTAGACAGTGCGGGCTATGTTAGGGAGGCGTGTTAGACAGTGCGGGTGTTTTAGACTTTAGTCAGGTTTTATAGGCGCCGGCAGATTCTAACGTGGCGCAAGTCACTGGCGACGCCAGAAATTTGTACTTACGCAGATTTCTGGACATCGCTGGTTTGTCAGACTTACGGCACGTTAGCATCTGACGGCGACCTATATGGGATGGCTCGAGTTGCGAGCTGAAACTGCGGGCGACGCCGGTTCCCTCGCTTGCGCCGCAAACTGCGATCGATATCGGATCGCGCCCAAGATGTCTCAATTGAATTACTCCTTCCTACTCCAAAAAGACATGCCACATCTTTTTAAAGGGACATGAAAGCCAAACATTTTCTATGAAACAGATAAAGCATGTGATTTTTAAACAACTTTCTAATCTACTTTTATTATTCATTTTTATTTGTTCTCTTGCTATCTTTTGTTGAAAAGCAGGGATGTAAGCTTAGGAGCCAGCCTATTTCTGAAGCATTTTTGGCAGCAGTTTTGCAAGAGTGTTATCCATTTGCAAGAGAACTAGATAGCAGCACTATTTCCTGTCATGTAGTGCTCCAGATGCCTACCTAGGTAGCTCTTCAACACAGAATATCATGGGAACAAAGGCATTTGATAATAGAAGTGTGGCAAACCTAGCCACTTCTGGACTATAACATAAGAAAGGTTGTCTATAGGCTGTATATTGTGCTATGTAGATGTGACAGACCCTTCTGTCAGCACTGAAAGAGTTAACTGTGTTCAGCTATTGTGCACTGTCATTAATGTTATTGATACACAGTCCATTGTTTAATCAACCTCAGGGAGCAGACCCTAGATGATAAGGAAAGACAAGTGTGTCTCTGTGTTTAAATTGTTATCAGCTTGAGCAAGGTATTCTATTGTATCATGTAAAAGGGCGTGTTCCCTCCATTCAATGTACAACATTCTTTCAACCCCCCTTCTGGGGGGGTCAGACCTGCATAAATACTGGGCATATGAGCCTTAATAAAAGACATTCTGTTTTAAACCTGAAAACTGGCTGGGTTGTGAACTGCTGATTCCCTATGCAGGACATTGTTCCCTGGTGTTAACCCTTGGTATCCGGTTGGTACCGTTACAATTGGTGGCAAGCGACGGAATGAACCTTATCGCCCAGAAGAGCAACTACACAAGCCAGTAACCTCAGGAAGAGGGGGATTACTACAATACTGACTAAGATGGAAGGAGTACCAGGGACCGAAGTGAATGGAGATGGATTATTCTAAGCTAAAGAGACAAACGTAAAAGGAACTGCTAGAAGCCAGGGGAAAGATAGGCAGCAGCAAACCCAAGGCTATATTAATTGCTGAGCTGATGGAGGGAGACAGAGCTCGCAGCGCTACGCCTCCAGCAGCCATGGAGGAGACCCTATACCAGAGGGAAATGAGGACCAGGCTGGAATTTTTACCCCAACCTGTACCACGGGATATGCTATCCGTGGTAATGGCAGATGTGCAGGAGTACGTGATGGCACACAGTCCGCGGAATGCATCCTCCCGAGCAGAATCCATTTTGGACGCACTCAGCAACCCAGTAAGACCCAAAATCCCATACCATGCATTTAAAATGTTTTGTGAGGAGAAGGATGAGATTGATGGGTATTTACAGGATTTTGAGAGACTGTGCGAGTTACATGATTTGGAGCAGTCCGTATGGGTGCCGGTGCTAGCAGGCAAGCTAGCCGGTAGGGCAGCGGAAGCGTATCGCGCTGTACCCAGGGAGGACAGCAAGGATTACGCTAAAGTGAAGAGAGCGATCTTGGAAAGATATGCCATTACCTCAGAGGCATACCGGCGCAAGTTTAGAGGCCTGCGCAAGCCAGAAAGAGATTCCCATGCAGAGTGGGCCCACAAGCTGGATCAAGCATCTCAGGGGTGGATACAGGCCAGCCAAGCTACCACCATGGAAGAATTGCGACAACTGATGCTGTTGGAGCAATTCTTTAACGGCTTGTCCCCAGAAGCCCAAGAATGGGTGAGAGATCGAAAACCCCTCACCTTAACCGAAGCAGCCAGATTAGCAGACCAGCATTTTGATGCCAGGAGGCACCATGGACTACAGCCTAACAACGGACGGGCTAATATACAATGCCACACCTGCAAGCAGTGGGGACATATGGCACGTGAGTGCACCCAAAATCGGAGCAGACAAGCTTGGAACCAGGTCAGACAGAACCTGGCCCCAAGGGCGGCTGCTCACCATTACCAAACGGAGCCAGCCGCTCATGAGGTGTTGAGCACCCAAGCCGAGGAACCCCTGGGAATTCTGCATGAGGTGATGTCGGTCCAGGGACTTCGGGATTCGGGAGCTACTTTAACCCTGATAGCTCCCCATTTGGTGCCGGATACAGCACCCACTGGCGGATCCGTGGCAGTACGAGGGGCAGGGGGAGCAGTATACCGATTGCCCACTGCTAGAGTGGAGTACAGACCCCCAGTCACCCCAGCAGCTGCCAGTTACCAACCCCCGGCGCACCGCTATACCACACGGCCTCCGGCCACGAACTACCCTCAGAGAGCCTGGTTCAATTCGCGGGGCTACTCACAACCTATTCGGTGCTTTGGATGTAAGCAACTAGGGCACAAAAGACCAGAGTGTCCCCTAAACGCAGTGAATCAAGCACAGTCCTGGAGAAGACCCGCTGGCGGAATCCCACATAATCCTCAGCCTGGGGCCCGCTACGTAGAGGCGCCAGAATGCTGGGGCAGCCTACATGAAGCAGACCCCGTGCAAGCTGCCCACCGGAATAACCGGCAACGGGTTAAAGTGAATGGGAAGGAGGTCAGTTGTCTACGGGATACTGGTGCTACCATGACCTTGCTTCAAGAGAACTTGGTGCCTGAGAAACAGCACACTGGAGACACTGTGGCTGTGAGGGTAGCAGGGGGCACTGTGTTCCGCCTACCTGTTGCCAGGGTACATTTGGATTGGGGAGTGGGCGCTAGACTTGTGAATGTGGGGGTCAAGAAGGACTTACCTGCTGATGTTCTCCTTGGAAATGACTTGGCCCCCCCTTGTTTCTGCCTATGCTCCCATGGATCCCGCTGATGTTAACCCTGTGACTACCCAAGCCCAGTCCCTCCGGGAAGAGACGCTTCCATGTTTGGGGTGGGGGCAGTACTGAGCCAAGTTGGAGCAGATGGCGGAGAACACCCCGTAGCCTACTTGAGCCGAAAGTTGTTGCCCCGGACATCCCCAAGCCGATCCGTTGGGATCAGACTGTGTATGCCGGCTTGGTTCTGGGGGAGCATTGTGGCAAACCTAGCCACTTCTGGACTATAACATAAGAAAGGTTGTCTATAGGCTGTATATTGTGCTATGTAGATGTGACAGACCCTTCTGTCAGCACTGAAAGAGTTAACTGTGTTCAGCTATTGTACACTGTCATTAATGTTATTGATACACAGTCCATTGTTTAATCAACCTCAGGGAGCAGACCCTAGATGATAAGGAAAGACAAGTGTGTCTCTGTGTTTAAATTGTTATCAGCTTGAGCAAGGTATTCTATTGTATCATGTAAAAGGGCGTGTTCCCTCCATTCAATGTACAACATTCTTTCAACCCCCCCTTCTGGGGGGGTCAGACCTGCATAAATACTGGGCATATGAGCCTTAATAAAAGACATTCTGTTTTAAACCTGAAAACTGGCTGGGTTGTGAACTGCTGATTCCCTATGCAGGACATTGTTCCCTGGTGTTAACCCTTGGTATCTGGTTGGTACCGTTACAAGAAGTAAATTGGATTTTTTTTTAATTATATGGTCTATCTGAATAACAAAATAATGTTTGGGCTTCATATCCATGTTAACACTACATATACATTTCATGCACCTTCCTTCAATTATGGTGCCACAATTTTGGAAATTAGGTTTCACTGCAGGTATTTGACAGAGAGCTGCTTCACATGTGCAAACACATTAGCACTGGATAGCAGTGCAGACATCCCAAGGCTAACCCTGCTACCTATGGGTACCTAACTGACTTCAGCTGATAACAAACTGTAAAGAATTGCAGTTTATGCTAACATTGCCTACTCCAGTGTAACAATATGTACAAGTTGTTGTAGGATTTGAATAAATACTGATAGAATAATTCCTATTCCTATTTCAGAATGACACTTTATATGTAGTGCAGGTTTCCTTTCCTGTAAAACATTTAATAAAGCGTATGTTTTAAGAACCACAACTGTAGAAATAAGTTACTCTTAGATAAAAATATATTGTATGTGGTAGATATCATACTTCAACAAATGTTAAGAGAGAACAGTGTGAAGTTGGATATCTTCCTTAATTTAGGTATGCTTCTCAAAGTAATCTATAGCTGATAGTCGCAGCATACACAGCAGATTACTTAAAAGGTAGACTTACCAATTCTAAGAATAATAAGGAACAAAAAATATTAAGCTTACTGTGTTTCAGTTGAAAGGAAAGTCAGGAATGGTTCAGAACTAAGTTGCACAAAAGTCCCAGAGTTCACACCAAATCAACTGCAAATAAGGCAAGTGGTGGGTAAAGTCTGATCTGACTTTTGAAAAACAATTGCAGCAAACAAGGCAACACTTTGCCTTTAACGCTTTAAGTGCAGATGACGACTGTGTCTCATCATTTGGGGGGTACTTTGGTAGCTGATTGCTGCATTCCCCCGCACCTGAGGCTATTAGGAGATGGCCGAGCAGTTTGCTTAAAGTACTGGGTTGCTTTACCGAGAATGGAGCTGGATGGGGGATGAGTATTAAAAAAAAAAACCTAAATCTCAGCTCCCTTAGGACTTTGAGACCTCCAATTGGCTGATCTTTCAAATAGTGTGTGTCGTCGGGGTATAAAGTTTAAGCACTAAATAAAACATCTAGGTCTTTTCAAATCAGCCAATAGAATGCAAGCTCAATCCTACTGGCTGATTGGATCACCTTTAATTCCTATTGGCTGATAGAATTCTATCAGCCAATCGGAATGTAAAGGACGCCATCTTGGATGACGTCACTTAAAGGGAAACTTCATTCTACAGCGACCATTGTAAGAAGAGGATGCTCCGCACCGGATGACTTGAAGATGGACCCGCTTCGCACCGGATGGTTGAAGATAGAAGATGCGGTCTGGATGAAGACTTCTGCCCGCTTGGATGAAGACTTCTGCCGGCTTCGATGAGGTCTTCGAAAACTGTAAGTGGATCGTCGGGGGTTAGTGTTAGGTTTTTTTTAAGGGTTTATTGGGTGGGTTTTATTTTTTGTTTAGGGTTTGGGCACCGTAAAAGAGCTAAATGCCCTTTTAAGGGCAATGCGTATTCAAATGCCCTTTTCAGGGCAATGGTTAGCTTAGGTTTATTTAGATATAATTTTATTTGGGGGATTTGGTTGTGTGGGTGGTGGGTTTTACTGTTGGGGGGTTGTTTGTATTTTTTTTTACAGGTAAAAAAGCTGATTTATTTGGGGCAATGCCCCGCAAAAGGCCCTTTTAAGGGCTATTGGCAGTTTAGTGTAGGCTAGGGTTTTTTTTTTTTTGGGGGGGGTTATTTTGATAGGGCTATTAGATTAGGAGTAATTCGTTTTTATTTTAGATAATTTAATTTCTTTCATGTAATTAGCAAGAGTCCATGAGCTAGTGACGTATGGGATATACATTCCTACCAGGAGGGGCAAAGTTTCCCAAACCTCAAAATGCCTACAAATACACCCCTCACCACACCCACAAATCAGTTTTACAAACTTTGCCTCCTATGGAGGTGGTGAAGTAAGTTTGTGCTAGATTCTACTTTGATATGCGCTCCGCAGCAGGTTGGAGTCTGGTTTTCCTCTCAGCGTGCAGTGAATGTCAGAGGGATGTGAGGAGAGTATTGCCTATTTGAATTCAATGATCTCCTTCTACGGGATCTATTTCATAGGTTCTCTGTTATCGGTCGTAGAGATTCATCTCTTACCTCCCTTTTCAGATCGACGATATACTCTTATATATATACCATTACCTCTGCTGATTTTCGTTTCAGTACTGGTTTGGCTTTCTACAACATGTAGATGAGTGTCCTGGGGTAAGTAAGTCTCATTTTCTGTGACACTCTAAGCTATGGTTGGGCACTTTTTTATAAAGTTCTAAATATATGTATTCAAACATTTATTTGCCTTGACTCAGGATGTTCAACATTCCTTATTTCAGACAGTCAGTTTCATATTTGGGATAATGCATTTGAATAAATCAACTTTTTTCTTACCTTAAAATTTGACTTTCCCTGTGGGCTGTTAGGCTCGCGGGGGCTGAAAATGCTTCATTTTATTGCGTCATTCTTGGTGCGGACTTTTTTGGCGCAAATTTTTTTTCTGTTTCCGGCATCATACGTGTCGCCGGAAGTTGCGTCATTTTTGACGTTCTTTTGCGCCAAAAGTGTCGGCGTTCCGGATGTGGCGTCATTTTTTGCGCCAAATAATGTGGGCGTCGTATTTGGCGCTAAAAAAATATGGGCGTCACTTTTGTCTCCACATTATTTAAGTCTCATTATTTATTGCTTCTGGTTGCTAGAAGCTTGTTCACTGGCATTTTTTTCCCATTCCTGAAACTGTCATTTAAGGAATTTGATCAATTTTGCTTTATTTGTTGTTTTTTCTATTACATATTGCAAGATGTCCCACGTTGAAACAGAGTCAGAAGATACTTCTGGAAAATCGCTGCCTGGTGCTGGAGCTACCAAAGCTAAGTGTATCTGCTGTAAACTTTTGGTAGCTGTTCCTCCAGCTGTTGTTTGTATTGAATATCATGACAAACTTGTTAATGCAGATAATATTTCCTTTAGTAAAGTTACATTACCTGTTGCTGTTCCGTCAACATCTAATACTCAGAGTGTTCCTGATAACATAAGAGATTTTGTTTCTAAATCCATTAAGAAGGCTATGTCTGTTATTCCTCCTTCTAGTAAACGTAAAAAATCTTTTAAAACTTCTCATTGTTCAGATGAATTTTTAAATGAACATCATCATTCTGATTCTGATAATGGTTCTTCTGGTTCAGAGGATTCTGTCTCAGAGGTTGATGCTGATAAATCTTCATATTTATTTAAAATGGAATTTATTCGTTCTTTACTTAAAGAAGTCCTAATTGCATTAGAAATTGAGGATTCTGGTCCTCTTGATACTAAATCTAAACGTTTAGATAAGGTTTTTAAATCTCCTGTAGTTATTGCAGAAGTTTTTCCTGTTCCTGGTGCTATTTCTGAAGTAATTTCCAGGGAATGGAATAATTTGGGTAATTCATTTACTCCTTCTAAACGTTTTAAGCAATTATATCCTGTGCCATCTGACAGATTAGAGTTTTGGGACAAAATCCCTAAGGTTGATGGGGCTGTCTCTACTCTTGCTAAGCGTACTACTATTTGAGATTACCGATCAATATTTTGGAACTCCGTGCAATTTTCAGAGCTCTTCAGTCTTGGCCTCTTCTAAAGAGAGAATCGTTCATTTGTTTTCAGACAGACAATGTCACAACTGTGGCATACATCAATCATCAAGGAGGGACTCACAGTCCTCTGGCTATGAAAGAAGTATCTCGAATTCTGGTTTGGGTGGAATCCAGCTCCTGTCTAGTTTCTGCGGTTCATATCCCAGGTATAGACAATTGGGAAGCGGATTATCTCAGTCGCCAAACGTTGCATCCAGGTGAATGGTCTCTTCACCCAGAGGTATTTCTTCAGATTGTTCAAATGTGGGGACTTCCAGAAATAGATCTGATGGCCTCTCATCTAAACAAGAAACTTCCCAGGTATCTGTCCAGATCCAGGGATCCTCAAGCGGAAGCAGTGGATGCATTGTCACTTCCTTGGAAGTATCATCCTGCTTATATCTTTCCGCCTCTAGTTCTTCTTCCAAGAGTGATCTCCAAGATTCTGAAGGAATGCTCGTTTGTTCTGCTGGTAGCTCCAGCATGGCCTCACAGGTTTTGGTATGCGGATCTTGTCCGGGTGGCCTCTTGCCAACCGTGGACTCTTCCGTTAAGACCAGACCTTCTGTCGCAAGGTCCTTTTTTCCATCAGGATCTCAAATCCTTACATTTAAAGGTATGGAGGTTGAACGCTTGATTCTTAGTCAAAGAGGTTTCTCTGACTCTGTGATTAATACTATGTTACAGGGTCGTAAATCTGTATCTAGGGAGATATATTATAGAGTCTGGAAGACTTATATTTCTTGGTGTCTTTCTCATCATTTTTCCTGGCATTCTTTTAGAATTCCGAGAATTTTACAGTTTCTTCAGGATGGTTTGGATAAAGGTTTGTCTGCAAGTTCCTTGAAAGGACAAATCTCTGCTCTTTCTGTTCTTTTTCACAGAAAGATTGCTAATCTTCCTGATATTCATTGTTTTGTACAAGCTTTGGTTCGTATAAAACCTGTCATTAAGTCAATTTCTCCTCCTTGGAGTTTGAATTTGGTTCTGGGGGCTCTTCAAGCTCCTCCGTTTGAACCTATGCATTCATTGGGCATTAAATTACTTTCTTGGAAAGTTTTGTTCCTTTTGGCCATCTCTTCTGCCAGAAGAGTTTCTGAATTATCTGCTCTTTCTTGTGAATCTCCTTTTCTGATTTTTCACCAGGATAAGGCGGTGTTGCGAACTTCTTTTCAATTTTTACCTAAGGTTGTGAATTCCAACAACATTAGTAGAGAAATTGTGGTTCCTTCATTATGTCCTAATCCTAAGAATTCTAAGGAGAAATCATTGCATTCTTTGGATATAGTTAGAGCTTTGAAATATTATGTTGAAGCTACTATGAATTTCCGAAAGACTTCTAGTCTATTTGTTATCTTTTCCGGTTCTAGGAAAGGTCAGAAGGCCTCTGCCATTTCTTTGGCATCTTGGTTGAAATCTTTAATTCATCATGCTTATGTCGAGTCGGGTAAAACTCCGCCTCAAAGGATTACAGCTCATTCTACTAGGTCAGTTTCTACTTCCTGGGCGTTTAGGAATGAAGCTTCGGTGGATCAGATTTGCAAAGCAGCAACTTGGTCTTCTTTGCATACTTTTACTAAATTCTACCATTTTGATGTGTTTTCTTCTTCTGAAGCTGTTTTTGGTAGAAAAGTACTTCAGGCAGCTGTTTCAGTTTGAATCTTCTGCTTATAAAATTTAAACTTTATTTTGGGTGTGGATTATTTTTCAGCGGAATTGGCTGTCTTTATTTTATCCCTCCCTCTCTAGTGACTCTTGCGTGGAAAGATCCACATCTTGGGTAGTCATTATCCCATACGTCACTAGCTCATGGACTCTTGCTAATTACATGAAAGAAAACATAATTTATGTAAGAACTTACCTGATAAATTCATTTCTTTCATATTAGCAAGAGTCCATGAGGCCCGCCCTTTTTGTGGTGGTTATGATTTTTTTGTATAAAGCACATTTATTCCAATTCCTTATTTTTTATGCTTTCGCACTTTTTTTCTTATCACCCCACTTCTTAGCTATTCGTTAAACTGATTTGTGGGTGTGGTGAGGGGTGTATTTGTAGGCATTTTGAGGTTTGGGAAACTTTGCCCCTCCTGATAGGAATGTATATCCCATACGTCACTAGCTCATGGACTCTTGCTAATATGAAAGAAATGAATTTATCAGGTAAGTTCTTACATAAATTATGTTTTTTTATTTTGTGTAATTTAGTGTATATTTTTTTTGTAATTTAGATAATTGTATTTGATTAATTTAATTTTTTTATTTTATGTTAGTTTTTAGTGTAAGGCAGGTTAGGCTTTATTTTACAGGTAACTTTGTATTTATTTTAACTAGGTAGTTAGTAAATAGTTAATAACTATTTACTAACTAGTCTACCTAGTTAAAATAAATACAAACTTAACTGTGAAATAAAAATTAAACCTAAGATAGCTACAATGTAACTATTAGTTGTTTTTTTTGTAGCTAGCTTAGGTTTTATTTTACAGGTAAGTATGTATTTAGTTTTAAATAGGTTATTTAGGTAATAATTGTAAGTTTTATTTAGATTTATTTTAATTATATTTAAGTTAGGGGGTGTTAGGGTTAGGGTTACATAAGGGTTAGGGTTAGACTTAGGCTTAGAGTTATGTTTAGGGGTTAATATTTTTATGTAGTGATGCAGGAGGGCAAAGGTTTAAGGGTTAATAGGTTTATTATAGCGGCGGTGTGGGCGGACGGCAGATTAGGGGTTAATAAAATGTAAATAGTGTTTGTGATGCGGGAGGGCAGCGGTTTAGGGGTAAATAGGTTTATTATAGTGGCGACGATGTCGGGGAGTGGCGGAATATGGGGTTAATACATTTTTTAAGTGGCGGCGATGTCCGGAGAGGCAGATTAGGGGTTAATAAATTTATTATAGTGTTTACAATGCGGGAGGGCCTCGGTTTAGGGGTTAATAGGTAGTTTATGGGTGTTAGTGTACTTTTTAACACTTTAGTTATGAGTTTTATTCTACAAATTTGTAACGTAAAACTCATAACTACTGACTTTAGATGGCGGTACGAATCTTGTGGTTATAGATTGTACCGCTCACTTTTTGGCCTCCCAGGCAAACTCCTAATACCGGCGCTATGGAAGTCCCATTGAAAAAGGACTTTTTTAAAAGTGTGGTACTGACGTTGCGTGACGGCCAAAAAGGTGTGCGGTACACCTATACCTATAAGACTTGTAATAGCGGCGTTAGGGAAAAAGCAGCGTTATGAAGCATAATGATTCTTTTTCACTCATAATGCCAAACTCGTAGCTGTTTGTGAGGAACGTCCTACTGAGCATGTGGAAAAGTACATAGTATATACGTTTATGCATTTTGTGTTTGGCTGGTGGCTGTCACATGATATATGGGCAAGGATTTTTAAAAATTGTCAGAATTCATAGTAAATGTTATTTTGTCACTGCAGGACTGAAGACATCTCTGTTAATTGAATATTTAAATCCGCTATTTTTGTCTTAACACATCAGGTTAAACATAGTGATATTACCAATGACCTAACACTAGAGACATCTAGTTACTTAATTCTAGACCTACACAAAGACCCTGATGCCAATGACTTTTATGCCAATACATAGGTCATTGCACCATGTCTCTTGGATTCCAATGCCTGATGATCATGACTGGGTCAATATTACACAACCAATGAGTAATCTATTGAAACAGAATTCCCAGCCTGAATCAGGATGCTTTCAGAAAGCCTCAAGCAAAACTAGATAGCAAACATCTGTGTCCCATTCAACCTCCACTTTCACCGTAAAAAAAGTCTGGATAGATTTCATTCCCATATTTAATTTTATGTATAATTATTTAATAGCTGTTCCAAGTAGTGTAAACTAATTTGCCTTTTAATGGTAATTTTATTACAGTTATGATATTTTAAGTATAGTAGGTCTTTCATGCTACATTTCATAAAAGGAAGGGTCATATCAAACCTACCAGCACCATTAGGCATTCTCTGGATTTTCAACGTAATTAAGCTCAGTGATGTCACCACTTATGTGTGTATGAAAAATCACTGGCAACATTTTCACTGTTGGTGGTCAGTGAAATGCCCAGCTGCAAACATTAAAACAAAAAGTGTTATTGTTGCCCTGGGACATTCATTTAAAAAAAAAAAGAAACACAAAATATATTGTAACACATGTTAGGGATGCAACATTCCCTAGTAGAGGTTCTGATTGGCTTTATTCATGTGTCTCCAACTGTATCCTTTCCCTTGCTTTTCCCACCACAGCATGGCCTAAGCTCCACTGCACACCTGTCCCTGTCACTCCTATTGCAAACCCACCCACAACCTCAGGGAAGTGCCTCCCCCCCATTATTCTTTTTGATGCTGACACCATCTCATGGTTAGCTGTCAGTTGGTCCTCTAAAATAGAGGCCTGTACCTGGAGTCTATAGCTGCTTTCTGTAAAAAGCAATGAAGCTCTCTTTAATAGGGAAACTTTCAGGTAGAGGGAATGTGACAGACAGCACTAGGCATGAACAAATGTACCTGTGTGAGTTTTGTGCATACATAGGAGCCGAATTATCAAGCTCCAAATGATGCCCCTGTTTCCACGCGAGCCTTCAGGCTTGCCAGAAACAGCAGTTATAAAGCAGCGGTCTAAATACTGCTGCTCCATAACTTGTCTGCCTTCTCTGAGACTACGGACATCAATCCGACCGATCCTATACGATCAGGCTGATTGACACCCCCTGCTAGCGGCATTGCGCAAGCAGCACGCTGTCGGCATTTATCGATGTCTGGCAGACATGATATGCTACATTGTATCATGTCTGCTCAAACTTTCATTAATTAACCCCTTAACCTTGCATACTGTCACAAACCAAGTCCCCAGACTAAAAAGAAAAAGAAAAGGTCTGGGAGGCATTCTGCTAGAAAGGGCTGTGTTTATTACTCTGTTTGCTTGTATGTTGAGCCACAGCCAGTTCTAGCAGTTTTGGCGTTTCAAGTGCAATAGCATGCAACTTAAATGATCTGTGAAATGAGTACTTGTCTTACTTGTAATTGCACCTGTGCAAAACACAGGTGCTCTCAATTTTGGATTTACTCAGAACCAATCCTGTACAAAACCTCCCTACTTAAGGCTGGCTGTTAGGCTGCATATTGTCTTGACATTGTTTCTGTTTTGTCACAAGCCAGAACCTGTTTCCTGTACTTCATATCTGGAGGAAGACTTCACCTTTGCCCCTGTTTACGAGTTTGTTTCCTGCTTTGTGTAAATCCTGCATTTCAGTTATTACCAGGACAAAGACTTTACATTTAAACCTGCTACCTGTTTACAAGGTTGTTTCCTGCTTTGTGCAAATCCTGCACTTCAGTACATTTTTGGACAAAGACTTTACCTTTAAACCTGCTACCTGTTTACAAGTTTGATTCCTGCTTTGTGCAAATACTGCACTTTAGTTATTACCAGGAGACTTTCCTTTTTGAATCTGCATCTGTGTTTACTTGTTTGTTCCTTTCCACTCCTGGCGTATGTGGACATAACATACCTGAATAGTATATATTAAAAATACCCTGCAAGTATTTGCTTAATCAAAGTATTTTGTTATTTGAATAAATCTGATATATTTTCAATCTATATGGCTTCTACTAATCTTCATTTAAAGCAACTGTTCCAGACAATGAGGCTCTCACAAAATATCCTGAGACAGAACATGACAGAATGTCAAAACCATAAAAGAGAGCCCTCTGGGATTATTGCAGTATTGGAATCAGTATTAAAGTTTATTAAGGACATACTGGTTAACTTTATGGAGCTGGTGGAAACATTATGTCTCCCAACGGAAAACTTGTCTGAAGTTACCTTCCGATCAAGAAAAGATTGTAAAGAACCCTTAACAGAAGAGAAAAAGACTCAACAAAGACAACTTAACCTCTGTTTCTATTGTGGGGGAACTGGTCACCGCATCACAGGGTGTCCAGTAAGACCCCCTAGTAGATCAAGTCGAGATACAGCCAAGTCTAAAATGGACTCTGATGCTAAGGGAACAAATGATACTTTCACTAGGAGACTGAATGATACCCCTGGAGAGGACCCAGCTACGGAGAATACATCTAATCTACAAGCAACCATTTCTAACACGCTTCAAGAAATGGTACCTGATTTGAAACAGATGGTCATTGGAAGTACAACTCCAACTACATCCACTACCCATGCCACTGCGTCTGTTTCTGCATCAACCACATTGGGGAACTCTGCAAAAATACCTCATGGAAATCCTGCACATTACCTTATCTGTGCCCTTGCTGGAGATCCTTCTAACGAAAGTCACTCATCAGACATAAAAGTGACAAACCTTCCAGCTGAATCAGACTCTGCCAAATCTAAAGATCCACACCTCCCTGCATCTCCTTCACCCAGCTACTCATTGACTGAGAAAGAATTGGATGAGATGGTTGATTTGGATATATATGACACAGATAATGAATTCCTTGACTCTGAAGGAGAGGTCATATCCTACCCGGACGTACTCTACCCATCAGCCAGTCCATTGCAAGCTGCTGGGCATAATCAGGAACCTCCAAACCGATCTTTGTATTTCAACTCTTGTTATGTCTTCAGTGGAATTTTCTATGGGTCCCCAATCTCAGGCAGCTGTTCCAAGAGAAGAATCAACTCCATCTGAATTTATTATGGCTTCAAATGGAACACTGGTTCATAAAACTGATCTTCAGATGTTTGAACAGGCTTTGATCGCCCGGCTCTATTGAGTGGGGCGTCTGTCACGAACCAAGCCCCCAGACTAAAAAGAAGAAGAAATGGTCTGGGAGGCATTCTGCTAGAATGGGCTGTGTGGGGATTTGAACCTGTGGCTCTGTGTTTACCACTCTGTTTGCTTGTATGTTGAGCCACAGCCAGTTCTAGCAGTTTAGAAGTTTCAAGTGCAATAGCATGCAACTTTAAAGATCTGTGAAATGAGTACTTGTCTTACTTGTAATTACACCTGTGCAAAACACAGGTGCTCTCAATTTTGGATTTACTCAGAACCAATCCTGTACAAAACCTCCCTATTTAAGGCTGGCTGTTAGGCTGCATATTGTCTTGACATTGTTTCTGTTTTGTCACAAGCCAGAACCTGTTTCTTGTACTTCACTTCATATCTGGAGGAAGACTTCACCTTTGCACCTGTTTACAAGTTTGTTTCCTGCTTTGTGTAAATCCTGCATTTCAGTTATTACCAGGACAAAAGACTTTAACTTTAAACCTGCTACCTGTTTACAAGGTTGTTTCCTGCTTTGTGCATATCTTGCACTTCAGTTATTACCAGGACAAAAGACTTTAGCTTTAAACCTGCTACCTGTTTACAAGTTTGTTTCCTGCTTTGTGCAAATCCTGCACTTCAGTTATTACCAGGAGAAAGACATTCCTTTTTGAATCTGCATCTGTGCTTACTTGTTTGTTCCTTTCCACTCCTGGCGTATGTGGACATAACATACCTGAATAGTATATATTAAAAATACCCTGCAAGTATTTGCTTAATCAAAGTATTTTGTTATTTGAATAAATCTGATATATTTTCAATTTATATGGCTTCTACCAATCTTCATTTAAAGCAACTGTTCCAGACAATGAGGCTCTCACAAAATATCCTGAGACAGAACATGACACATACGGTTCTAGATTCACATAGATACCATTTTCTATCAATACAAGAAGTGCATTGTGTATTTTGAGACAAATTCATAAGCTTACATTTTGAGGGAAAAAACACTAAGAACTGCAGGAGCAAAATGCTTAAAGAGACAGTAAAAAACCTTGACATTTTTATTAAAAATGATTAGAGATTCATAATAAAACAACATTTCAATATACTTTCATTATTTATTTTGCCCCATTTTCATGTAATTTAGTTCTGAAAACTGAGGATTTTCAAAATTTGAAATGCACCCTGCAAACTATTTAAAACGAACCATGCTACATGTCTTTCCCTAATTTGTCTTAGGGCTAGATCACGAGTGGAGCAGTATTTAGTTTTCCCACTCACGCATTAACTTCACTAGACGGTGGCTATTTGCGGACATTGTGTTAGGCTTATGAGTTGAGAGTAAAAGGTTAGTGCGCAAACGAAAACCAGCGCACGCAAAAAGTGGAACTTAGAATATCGCAACCAAGTTAACATATTCCCCTATAGAATTCAATGGAGAGTGAAAACTGGAAAAAAACTATATGGATTATATATAGCTATAGATATATACAGATATATTGGAATATCTATTTAAAAATAGAACATATTCCCCTATGTGAAGAACATTGGAATGAGAAATATTTACAGTAAATAGACAGTTGAACATTTTATTAAATCTGAATTTTGCATAAATATGATTTTTCATGTTTTCAACTACTTGGGGCCGAATTATGATTGTGCGAGCGGCAACATACTCTGTCGACATGCCCCCTCCTGCAGATTTGCGGCCAATCGGCCGCTAGCAGGGGTGTCAATCAACCCAATCATATTCGATCAGGTTTATTTCTGGCGATGTCTGTCCGCCGCCTCAGAGCAGGCATTCAGGTTATGGAGCAGTGGTCTTTAGACCGCTGCTTCATAACTTGTGTTTCCGGCAAGCCTGAAGGCTCGCCAGAAACACGGGGCATCAAGCTCCATACGGAGCTTGATAAATATGCCCCTTTGACTGCAAAGGGTTCCAATGCACTTTTATTTATTTATATATCTTTATATATAATATATATATATACATATATATATATATACACACAAAAGGTGCCTTTACTCAAAAAAAGCTGCCTGTACTCATTGATTATTGATTGATATATTCTGCTCAGTAACTTTGAGAAAAGCAAAAGAACAAGATTTTTTTACAAGATGATTACAAATATTACCTCTTATGAGTTGGCAGAGGGCTAAACACATATTTATTACATATATAGATATATATATATGCAGTATATATATATAAAATATATAATACATCTCCAATACTACCATCAATGTTTTCATGTAGCAATTCTATTGGATTGGACAAGCAACTACCTGCATATCATGTAATTGGCATGTTTTAGGAGCTCTGCTTTACCTTTCTTATAAATTTCCCAGTTTCCTCCTGTGACCCATCCTAGCTAGCCCCACAGTCTGCCAAACCCCCACTGCCCATCTGCCGATCTCCCACCCACAGAACACACCTGACTCCCCCCCCTACTGGTCAGAACCATGCCCCCACGCCTCCCTCACTTAGCCTAGGCCTCCCAGTATCGAAAGGGTATTGGGAAAACATTAGGAGTTATGTTTTTATGTCCCTTTATTGTAAGAAAACATGAAATATAATAAACTGATAAAATATTGCAGCCTATAGGCATTATTACTGTGTAAAATTCTCTATTGGGGCTGCAATACTCCAGGTAACCCTGACACCCTGACTAGGAATCATTGATCTAAGAACATTTTCTCAAACAATCTCCCTTTCATGTGATGCTTCAGCGATGCACAGCATATGCCTCAGGCTGAGCTAAACAAAGCAGGGAGAACAAATGGGTAACTCTGCACTTCTAAAACACAGCTCTTTACTGAGGGTGTTAGGTTTCTGTTCTTTTTATACAATCCCACATGAAGCTGCTGTCCTGAGCTAGAGAGTTCAGCTCATTTAGTATTAACATGCTTTTTTTTTTCCTACGTAGTTCCTGTTTGTTTTTCTCTTAAAAAGATTGTGTACTGTAAATTGTTCTACCCTTTAATTTGTTTTCAATTATCCATGTTACCTCCTTTATCTTTACTTTGGCATTTGCTAATTTGAAATAGCCACTTTTGCATGTGGTACCCCGCCTATGCTAAAAATGTCAGTACTTAAAGTGAATGTAAATTTTGATGCTAAAGTGCCCAGTTTTTAAAAATTTGATTAAAAACAGGGGCACTTTAATTCATCAAAATTTACATTTCACCCGTGTTGTGAAAAAATACCTTTTAATCTTGAAAGCTGCTCCAGCTTCCTCCGCCCATCGCAAAGCCTCTTCCTGGGTCTAAAATAAGGAATCCGGCTTCCTCCAATCACGGCGTTGAATCAGACACGAGTGAAATGGAAATTTTGATTAATTAAAGTGCCCCTGTTAGGTAGAGTTAGAAACCATTGAAATGGATGAACTCTGAATGCCTTTGGTTAAAAGGGACATTTAACACTAAATACATCTCATGCAGCTCCCTCTAATTATGTGTGCCGCCATTTTGCAAACTAGGTTACACTGCAGGTATCTGAAGGAGAGTTGCTGCACTTGTGCAAACACATCAGCACTGGAATGTACTGAAAAAATGATTTCGACATGGCGGCACTCATGATTAGAGGGAAGTGGGGAATAACCTTAGTAATATGTACGTAATTCATCACACATAGGGCTGTACAACTGAACAAACAAGTAACATGTTGCCCAATTTGTTTTTCACATGTTAATTGATCCAGATTAAGGTACTGAAATTTGACACTATTAAAATTAACCTTGTGGAGGGGGGTGCCTGATGTATCCTTTGCTGAAGAAACAGCATTGCACTACTGGCAGCTAGCTGAACACATCTAGTTAGCAAATCACAAGAGACAAATGTGTGCAGGCACAAATCAGCAGCTAGTGTAGGATATGTGCATATCCTTTTTCAACAAGTTATACCAAGAGAACAAAACACATTTGATAATAGAAGTGAATTTAAAAGTGTCTGAAAATTACACGCAAGTTTAATTTTCCTATCAATTTAAAGTCTTGTTACTAATAATGCATGTAATACATAGCTCTTGATGAGGTGAACTGTCACTGATAGGCTCCCAAAAACCTCACACTGAAAGGCTGCAAGTTTACACTTAGAGCCACAGTCCACAGCAGCTTTCTTGTCAGTCACTCAGCCACTGTCTGGCAGTTAGTGGCTGAGTGACTGCGCGGGTCTACTCTAGGTGATGTCACTTTCAGCTGCATGATCACATGACATGTTTGTCAGTCGAGCGTGCTGCTACTTTGGTACCGATCCACCTTACTACTGACAAATTACACTCACACAGCAAGACGGAGTGGGACCAAGGCAGTCATTGACAGTCAATACGTCACACACACAGCATCGCAGCCTGAAGGCGTGGGTGGAACACGGGCACAGCGCCGTCATGTTGAAAGTTAAAAGAATAGTCTAGTCAAAATTAAACTTTCATGATTCAGATAAGGCATTCAAGTTTAAACAACTTTCCAATTTACATTTATCATCATTCTTTGTCGAAAGCTAAACCTAGGTAGGCTCATGTGCTAATTTCTAAGCCCTTGAAGGCCGCCTCTTATCTCAGTGCATTTAAACAGTTTTTCACACCTAGAGGGTGTTAGTGAATGTGTTTCATATAAATAACATTGTGCTTATGCATGTGGAGTTATTTTAGAGTCATCACTAATTGGCTAAAAAGTCTGTTAAAAGAACTTTAATAAGGGGCAGTTTGCAGAGGCTTAGATACCAGGTAATCACAGAGTTAAAAAGTATATTAATATAACTGTGTGGGTTATACAAAATTGGGGATTATCTACCTTTTAAACAATAAAATCTCTTGAGTAGACTATCCCTCTATGGCCTCAAAAAAAAGAAGGTTTTTTTTCCACACAGATATTACCAGACAGCAAACTAAAATACTGGACTGTCAGGTCAAATGCTGGACACCTGGCTACTTCCCATAACAGCAGCCAGTTGAGACTTCAGCTCCAATATTTTCAATGGAGAAGCATCTTTATAGTAACCGCTAACTTATTGCCCCATACAACAAGTTCCACTGTCAAATATTAGCCTTGCTACATATCTGTCCCTAATTGACAGCAACTGCAAAACAATGCATTTTATACTAACATTATGACCATCACTAGCCTTGTTGTCTGCAGACTAAAGCCTTGATTGGCTCCATCAAATGAGGCAACCGGTGGGTGGAGTTTGGCTACTGAAACACAATTGCAGTAAAAAGGATATTAATTTTTTTTTTTTATAAAGCGTTGGAACTTGACTTATATGTTATTCTATAGCAGCACAACAGAAATGTCTTGTAATTACTATCACTTTAACACAACTATAAATGTTAATGGTAAAAATGCCCACTAATGAAACACTAGATAAGATAGCTGAAGCAAGACTCAATGAGTTTTAAACATGATCTTGTCTTAACAACGACCGAGTTTCAATACAGAGCTATGGACAATTACATCACAGGAGAGTGGGACTTGTCTGTATCACTCTCATACTGCAATTGGGATCAGCTGAGGACACTGAGTGGCTGTCAGTGTTCTCTGCAATATTATGTACTAGTACTTGTCTCTATTACCTCTGTGTACCTTGTATTTGCTTTTATCTTTTAATCTATTTTAATAAATTGCCATTCACCGGATCTGCTTGCTTTCTTTGTGTTGTTGTTACATTTTCTTTGTTTTCTTGTTATCCTTTGTTAAAAAGCAGGTAGGTACGTTTAGGCATGTGCAGGTGTCTGGAACACTATATAGCAGCAGTTTTGCAACAATGTTATACATTAGCAAGAGCACTAGATGGCAGCACTATTTCCTGTCATGTAGTGCTCCAGACATGTGTACGCGTCCTATCTAGATAGGTCTTCAACAAAGAATAGCAAGAGAATGAAGCAAATTTGATAATAGAAGTAAATTGGAAACTTTTTCAAAATTGTATTCTCTGGGGCCAATTTATCATAGTGCGAGCAGACATGATACGATGTAGCGTATCATGTACGCCACACATCGATAAATGCACAAGCCGTTCTTGTGAACTGCTTGTGCAATGCCGCCCCCTAAAGATTCGCGGCCAATCGCCCGCTAGCAGGGGGTGTCAATCAACCCGATCATATTCGATCGGGTTGGTTTCTGTCAGCGGCCTCAGAGCAGGCGGACAGGTTATGGAGCAGCGGTCTTTAGACCACTGCTTCATAACTTCTGTTTTTCCAGCGAGCCTGAAGGCTCGCGCAGAAACAGGGACATTCGGAGCTTGATAATTCGGCCCATCTATCTGAATCATAAAAAAATGGTTGGGTTTCAAGTCCCTTTAACCAGATAGAACTTTACTATTTGGTGTCTCTTTCTTCCTTTGAGGTTATCCATCCTTTGCTATTGCTGAAGCCGTTTTTACAGACCAAGATTGGAACTACTAGGACTATATCCTGTGCACAGTTTCTATTTTAGATTTTGTTATTGTTTCTATCACTGTTTTTGTAAAATTATTACTATTTTTTGGTTTCTAATGGAGCAAAAAAAAGCACTACGTGTGATGCATCATTTTATTTTTGCTCCATATAAATATTTAAACTTTTTTATGTTTTTAGGCACACACAGAATCCCTTAAGTTAAAGGGACATTCCAGTCAAAATTGAAATGCACTTAGATGAATTAAATATTTGAATAGAAGCAAATATACATTATACATATGTTGGCAAAAAAATCTTCTAGTATAAGTTATTAATGTTTTAGTGTTTTTCTCTGCACGTGCATGTGAAGCAAGCAACTAGATATTCTCAGCGCACCAGGGCTGATCAAACACTGTTTTCAGCGATCCCCCTTACTACAGGCCGGGGATCATTGGTGGACTAGTGGGGCTGAACAAGGATTCATACTGGTAGTTGCAAGAGAAACCAATGTCCAAGACCCCTCATTTAAAAGAGAATCGTCTGTTCTTTTAAATAGTGGTGATCTTAGAGTAGTACCACACACCAGATCTTTTAAAAATCAAGATAAAGGGAAAGTCTTCTCCAGAATTGTTATTGTTTAAAATGATAGATAATCCCTTTATTATACAATTTCCAGTTTTGCATAACCAACACTGTTATATCAATATACTTTTTACCTCTGTGATCACCTTGTATATAAGCCTCTGCAGACTGCCCCTTTATTTTAGTTCTTTTGACAGACTTGCATTTTAGCCAATCAGTGCTGACTCCTAGATAACTCCATGTGTGTGAGCACAATGTTATCTATATGGCACACATGAACTAATGTCCTCTAGCTGTGATAAGATAAGAGGCGGCCTTCAAGGGCTTAGAAATTAGCATATGAGCCTACCTAGGTTTATCATTCAACAAAGAATACCAAGAGAACACAGAAAATTTGACGATAAACGTAAATTAGAAAGTTGTTTAAAAACGCATGACTTATCTGAATCATGAAAGTTTAATTTTGACTAGACTGTTCCTTTAAAAAAAACATTTAGGGGCGGTGCCTAACCACGCTCAGAGATGGACGCTTGATCTCTGAGCTCCGGGTGGTAAAAGGTAAAATCAGTGACTTCCAACTAATAAAAAGGCTCAGCTTCAACCGCAAAATAGTCTTAAGGTTGTGAGGAACAGACCTATACCCTAAATGTATCTGCAAAATGTAGAAGCGACTCATATTAATTACCGCACAGCTTAAGGCCTACGCGCCCAACACAACGCTTCCCTGAGTGCATCCGAGCGGCAATCTACAAACTTCTGGCAGCGACCAGTACAAAACTTAACCAGACCTTGTGGACAAAGGGTGCTTTGAAAAACACATCAGTGAGAGAGAAATCCTCACCATCGCAGACCCGCCAAGATCCGGAAGGAATGTAGGCCACAACTACATCTCGGGCAAAGGAAATCCACCACAGGGTATGCTAAATCTATTCTATATCACTAAATGGCCTTAATCGCTAGCATAAAAACTCTGGGACACTCAGTCTCCAGTGAGACCCCCTGCACCTCAGGCAGTACATAAAGCTACAGCAGGTTGAACCATGATTAGGACCTGAAAATATCTTCTTCTCAGATTTATTCTCTAAATAATGGACTATAGTCTATATGATAAGCTGAAGCATTTAAAAGAGCTATGGTACAGATGGTGTAGATTTGTAGAAATTACATCTCATAAGTAACACAGAATCTGGACTGGTGATAAGTCTTCACGGATTTAACTTATTATATCAACCATAAGCAAGCGTTTACAAATATAGTGAGTGCGTCATTACACTACAAGTACACAAAGATAGCATCTAAAAGACCTGCCAAATCAGACAAACCCAGCAAACCTCTGGTAATGAATACATACTTTAGACCATCTAAAAACAATATGCCTACTAACCAGGCTACTTTAGAAGCTGAAGAAGAGATAGAAACAAGTAATACTGATGAAGATCAGGTACCTGTCATAAAAGCAGACCCTACGCTCACTAGTCTCAAAACAAGACATATCTTCTAACTTTAAACGCTTATGGGAAAAGATTGATTCTATGCACACAGCCGTGACAAATAGTTTAACTGAAATAAAGTCGGACATCAATGATTTAGGAGGCAGGATAGAAATCCTTGAAGAACACAAATGCACACTCACTGAAGATATCTCGTCAGTATCTCAAGCTATCACTTCTTAACAGCAACTTCTTACTGACCTACAAGATAAAATCGATGATCTTGAGAATAGAGGAAGGAAAAATAACATCAGAATGAAAGGCATCCCTGAATCAGTCTTAAATAAAGATCTACAAGCATACCTACAGCAGCTCTTCAAATCCATTACAGGAGATAAAGAAGAATCTGGCTACAATATTGAAAGAGCCCACAGAGCTATACTGAGAGAGGAAGCCCCACCACGGGATGTCATAGTAAAGATGCTAGCATTTCAAGATAAGGAGAAAATACTATCTGCAGCAAGAAACAACTCAACCTTCAAATTACAAGGCACTGTGGTGCAATTTTAACAGGATTTAAGTCTCAGAACACTCCAACCCAGAAGCTTATTGAGACCGCTGACCACCATGTTAAGAAAGCATCAAACTCTAGGACTAGAGACTCCACCAATACCGACAGACACACCTTCATCTTCACCCACAAGCTCACAACTTCAACAGCATACTGTTAGACCTTCCAAATAGTTAACAGTTAACAGTTAAAAACAGAAGACCTGAAGGACTACAGCATTATCCTTTGTTGAAAATTGTAACAAAAAGGGTTCACAAACCCTAGGACTCCCAATCTAGGACTCTACCTTACCTTTTAGCTACAAGCCATCTGAGCATAGGTGATGTATGCAATGTTATGTTGAATATGTTAGGAAAAGTTTACTAATGTTACTGATGTCACTGATTAACTGTTTATGATTAATATCATGTAATTCTTTATTTTACCCCACCTGTATTAGTTACATGCGATTCACTGTGATTCCCACATACTGGGATTATTATTGTTTATTGTTCATGTTCCAGACACTTATGATCTGTTTTTTTCTTTTTTTCCTTAAAATTACTACTCAGTCACATACTCCGTTTAATGTTCTATTAGCAGGAAGTTGCCTTAGATTAGAGGTAAACTACCACTATTCACTATGTCTCTATTAAGGAATAACCTAGAGAACCTTCACAACCTAGACTTTCATCTATCATGACATTTAAAATCCACCTAACCTCACATAATGTTAGAGGCCTGAACACTGATGTAAAACGTTGGATGGTCATGTCCTATTACCATAATCTTTAAGCTAATGTTCTTTTCTTACAAGAGACCCACCTCATTAAAGCAAAAATTCCCAAATATTGGTCCAAAGTATTTACTAAACACTAACATGCTACGGCTGACACTCAAAAAAGAGGAGTCTCTATTCTAATCCATTCATCCTTAGACTTCACACATGAATCTACTATTACAGACCCGGAAGGTAGATACCTTATAGTAAAAGGACACATAGGCAATTTTTTGCAATATATACACACCCAATGAAAATCAACATTCCTTTTTTAGAAACATATCACATCTGCTGACCCACTGGTCCCAACATAAGATTATATTGGCGGGAGATTTTAAAATCAATATGTCCCCCTTCATCCCTACCCAAACTACCAATATCTCCAACAAAAAGCAGCGCCATAACAGAACAGTTAATTCTATTTGAGACACTTTCGCCCCCCATACACTTACGACTCCTGGCAATTTATGTATGGTAATACAAATGACACCACATTTTACTCAACAGCTCACCAGTCTTACCCCAGAATAGACAACATATTCGTTAGTCAGATTTTGCTCCCTCTCATATTATCATCTGAAATCCAGACATGCACATAGTCCGACCACTCACCAATTTCTCTCCTTTTAGACAGGGTCCAAGATGCTAAGAGGACGAGAACCTGGACTTATGACCCTAGCTATCTTAAAGACACACTAATTCAGGATCAAACTAGCAAAAAACTAACCGAATATTGGAACAGTAACCTACATACCACCACCGACCCACTAGCTACTTGGGCAGCACATAAAGCATATATGAGAGGGCTATTGATCCAAAATAAATCACATTTGAACAAACAAAGAAAAGCCAAGATATCACAACCTTAGAAACCCAACACAAACTAACACAGAAACAATCCACCCTAACGGATCTTAACAACAAACAGGATATACTAAATAACTTTTTGAACTCTAACGCCGCAAAAGCAATATTGAAAGTGAAAACACAATACTACATTTACACTAACAAGGCTGACAAATACCTGGCTAACAAAATACACGAAAGATGTAAAGCCTCAGCTATCCCTGTCATAACTAAATTAAACGGAATCCCGACTTCCCACCCCCAAGAAATAGTAGATACCTTCGCTGACTTTTATGGAGAACTGTATGAAAGGTAAGAAGGTCACTCATTCCCTCACCACAGAGTCCCGTACCACCGAATTCTTATCAAATGACAAATTAAACACCTTATCAGAGGAAGATCGTGAAACCCTCAATTCCCAGATTTCACCCTCAGAAATTACCTTAGCAATAAAAGGACTAAAAAAAGTCAAAGCCGCTGGCCCGGACGGCTTTCCCTGGGGAATGTTACAAATTATTTAAATCCATATTGATCCCTCACTTAACCAAATTCTGCAAGGCCACGTTTCCCCCCCGAATTGCTTGCAGCTAAAATTGTTGTCATTCCCAAGCCAGGTAAAAATCCTAAATTTTGTTCCAACTATTGCCCAATATCCCTCATCAATCAGGATCTTAAAATCTTTACTAAAATTCTTACCAACCGTCTCAAAACAATATAACCCTCACTTGTGCACCCCCGACCAAGTCGGCTTCATAAAGGACGGAGAGAAACCCGACAATATTTGTAACGTCCTGTTTGTAAGTTACAAGATAGAATTGCGCCCCTAAAATTAAACTGGTTTCTCTATCTACAACTATCATCTTCCCTTCAAGTATTCCAAAATAATGCCCCGATCCAACCCAATACAGTACTAGAAATGATATGTAAGACACAAACTAGACCAAAACACACCATCTCAAGGCTATACATAGCAATACAAACAGCACATATTCACACCAAAACCCAAATGATTACAAACTGGGAAAGAGTTATAGGTGTCGAAATAGATAAGCAAGAATGGGCTAAATTGTTTAGTCTAATAGATAAAGGTCTCCTAAGTGCAAATTTAAGGGAAAATGCCATTAAAACCACATTTAGATGGTATTTAACCCCACACCAGACATCTCATATGAACCCCACAGGGAGCAGACAATGCTATAGAGGCTGTAATGCAGTAAGTACATATTGCCACATGTGGTGGGAGTGTGATAGAGTAAGGGGAATATGGGACCCCCTGTCTTTATTACTCAGTTCTATATTAGAAGAAAAGATCCAACTCACAAGTCTCAAGCTTTGTTACATGAACACATCCGCCAATTTAATAAGCCAATCAACATTTTTATTAAGATATTATGTACCATTACAAAGACATGTATAGCCAAATACTGGAAAATAGGCGCTCATCCATGGCCAGAAATACTTAACAAAATTAATCTAACTTATTCAATGTATGAATCAACATCTTGGGTACTAGATAATAAAGAATCGGTGTACAACATGTGGTTTTAATGGATCCTGAAAAGGTAACACCACTAAACCACTTATTCCAGTAAGAGCAACCTCCACCACAACATAACATTTTATTTACCAACACCTTAATTCCCAAATCTCAGTAATTGTTACATAACAATATTATGGAATCTGAGTTAGCTGATACCAAATGACTCAGTACTTGTTTTTATTTATTTTTTACTTTTAATTTCTTTGTTGTTCTTTTTCTATTTTTTTCTTACTTCTCTTGTTAATTCAAACTGTTATTATTGATCTTGTATAATATTATATTGTTTTCCTTCAAAAGAGTACCCCCGGACACTGCCGTGACTTCCTGGGCGGTGCCAAGAGGTTCACTATATACCTACTAGATTCACAGACATTTTGAAGACTTTTAGCAAACTTTGGTGAATCATAATAAAGACTGGAATATTATCATATAATCTAGCCTCATCCTGATGAGGCTCTCATCTCAACTTCCAGCTAAATGTATGAAGGAAAGATGTAAAGAATAATTTGACGCAATGTTTGTTTACAATAACATTATTGTTTAAAAAACTCTGCTCAATAAAAATATTTAAACATAAAAAACACTGAGGCCTAGATTTAGAGTTCGGCGGTAAAAGGGCTGTTAACGCTCCGCGGGTTTTTTTCTGGCCGCACCATAAATTTAACTCTGGTATCGAGAGTTCAAACAAATGCTGCGTTAGGCTCCAAAAAAGGAGCGTAGAGCATTTTTACCGCAAATGCAACTCTCGATACCAGAGTTGCTTACGGACGCGGCCGGCATCAAAAACGTGCTCGTGCACGATTCTCCCATAGGAAACAATGGGGCTGTTTGAGCTGAAAAAAAACCTAACACCTGCAAAAAAGCAGCGTTCAGCTCCTAACGCAGCCCCATTGTTTCCTATGGGGAAACACTTCCTACGTCTGCACCTAACACTCTAACATGTACCCCGAGTCTAAACACCCCTAGCATTACACTTATTAACCCCTATTCTGCCGCCCCCGCTATCGCTGACCCCTGCATTACACTTTTAACCCCTAATCTGCCGCTCCGTAAACCGCCGCCACCTACGTTATCCCTATGTACCCCTAATCTGCTGCCCTAACATCGCCGACCCCTATATTATATTTATTAACCCCTAATCTGCCCCCCACAACGTCGCCGACACCTACCTACACTTATTAACCCCTAATCTGCCGACCGGACCTGAGCGCTACTATAATAAAGTTATTAACCCCTAATCCGCCTCACTAACCCTATCATAAATAGTATTAACCCCTAATCTGCCCTCCCTAACATCGCCGACACCTACCTTCAATTATTAACCCCTAATCTGCCGACCGGAGCTCACCGCTATTCTAATAAATGTATTAACCCCTAAAGCTAAGTCTAACCCTAACACTAACACCCCCCTAAGTTAAATATAATTTTTATCTAACGAAATAAATTAACTCTTATTAAATAAATGATTCCTATTTAAAGCTAAATACTTACCTGTAAAATAAATCCTAATATAGCTACAATATAAATTACATTTATATTATAGCTATTTTAGGATTAATATTTATTTTACAGGTAACTTTGTATTTATTTTAACCAGGTACAATAGCTATTAAATAGTTAAGAACTATTTAATAGTTACCTAGTTAAAATAATTACAAATTTACCTGTAAAATAAATCCTAACCTAAGATATAATTAAACCTAACACTACCCTATCAATAAAATAATTAAATAAACTACCTACAATTACCTACAATTAACCTAACACTACACTATCAATAAATTAATTAAACACAATTGCTACAAATAAATACAATTAAATAAACTATCTAAAGTACAAAAAATAAAAAAGAACTAAGTTACAGAAAATAAAAAATTATTTACAAACATAAGAAAAATATTACAACAATTTTAAACTAATTACACCTACTCTAAGCCCCCTAATAAAATAACAAAGACCCCCAAAATAAAAAATTCCCTACCCTATTCTAAATTTAAAAAGTTACAAGCTCTTTTACCTTACCAGCCCTGAACAGGGCCCTTTGCGGGGCATGCCCCAAGAATTTCAGCTCTTTTGCCTGTAAAAAAAAACATACAATACCCCCCCCCCAACATTACAACCCACCACCCACATACCCCTAATCTAACCCAAACCCCCCTTAAATAAACCTAACACTAAGCCCCTGATGATCTTCCTACCTTGTCTTCACCATGCCAGGTTCACCGATCCGTCCTGGCTCCAAGATCTTCATCCAACCCAAGCAGGGGCTAGACATCCACTGAAGAAGTCCAGAAGAGGGTCCAAAGTCTTCCTCCTATCCGGCAAGAAGAGGACATCCGGACCGGCAAACATCTTCTCCAAGCGGCATCTTCTATGTTCTTCCATCCGATGACGACCGGCTCCATCTTGAAGACCTCCAGCGCGGATCCATCCTCTTCTTCCGACGACTAGACGACGAATGACGGTTCCTTTAAGGGACGTCATCCAAGATGGCGTCCCTCGAATTCCGATTGGCTGATAGGATTCTATCAGCCAATCGGAATTAAGGTAGGAATTTTCTGATTGGCTGATGGAATCAGCCAATCAGAATCAAGATCAATCCGATTGGCTGATCCAATCAGCCAATCAGATTGAGCTCGCATTCTATTGGCTGATCGGAACAGCCAATAGAATGCGAGCTCAATCTGATTGGCTGATTGGATCAGCCAATCGGATTGAACTTGATTCTGATTGGCTGATTCCATCAGCCAATCAGAAAATTCCTACCTTAATTCCGATTGGCTGATAGAATCCTATCAGCCAATCGGAATTCGAGGGACGCCATCTTGGATGACGTCCCTTAAAGGAACCGTCATTCGTCGTCTAGTCGTCGGAAGAAGAGGATGGATCCGCGCTGGAGGTCTTCAAGATGGAGCCGGTCGTCATCGGATGGAAGAACATAGAAGATGCCGCTTGGAGAAGATGTTTGCCGGTCCGGATGTCCTCTTCTTGCCGGATAGGAGGAAGACTTTGGACCCTCTTCTGGACTTCTTCAGTGGATGTCTAGCCCCTGCTTGGGTTGGATGAAGATCTTGGAGCCAGGACGGATCGGTGAACCTGGCATGGTGAAGACAAGGTAGGAAGATCATCAGGGGCTTAGTGTTAGGTTTATTTAAGGGGGGTTTGGGTTAGATTAGGGGTATGTGGGTGGTGGGTTGTAATGTTGGGGGGGGGGTATTGTATGTTTTTTTTTACAGGCAAAAGAGCTGAAATTCTTGGGGCATGCCCCGCAAAGGGCCCTGTTCAGGGCTGGTAAGGTAAAAGAGCTTGTAACTTTTTAAATTTAGAATAGGGTAGGGAATTTTTTATTTTGGGGGTCTTTGTTATTTTATTAGGGGGCTTAGAGTAGGTGTAATTAGTTTAAAATTGTTGTAATATTTTTCTTATGTTTGTAAATAATTTTTTATTTTCTGTAACTTAGTTCTTGTTTATTTTTTGTACTTTAGATAGTTTATTTAATTGTATTTATTTGTAGCAATTGTGTTTAATTAAGTTATTGATAGTGTAGTGTTAGGTTAATTGTAGGTAATTGTAGGTAGTTTATTTAATTATTTTATTGATAGGGTAGTGTTAGGTTTAATTATATCTTAGGTTAGGATTTATTTTACAGGTAAATTTGTAATTATTTTAACTAGGTAACTATTAAATAGTTCTTAACTATTTAATAGCTATTGTACCTGGTTAAAATAAATACAAAGTTACCTGTAAAATAAATATTAATCCTAAAATAGCTATAATATAAATGTAATTTATATTGTAGCTATATTAGGATGTATTTTACAGGTAAGTATTTAGCTTTAAATAGGAATCTTTTATTTAATAAGAGTTAATTTATTTCGTTAGATAAAAATTATATTTAACTTAGGGGGGTGTTAGTGTTAGGGTTAGACTTAGCTTTAGGGGTTAATACATTTATTAGAATAGCGGTGAGCTCCGGTCGGCAGATTAGGGGTTAATAATTGAAGGTAGGTGTCGGCGATGTTAGGGAGGGCAGATTAGGGGTTAATACTATTTATGATAGGGTTAGTGAGGCGGATTAGGGGTTAATAACTTTATTATAGTAGCGCTCAGGTCCGCTCGGCAGATTAGGGGTTAATAAGTGTAGGCAGGTGTCGGCGACGTTGTGGGGGGCAGATTAGGGGTTAATAAATATAACATAGGGGTCGGCGATGTTAGGGGCAGAAGATTAGGGGTACATAGGGATAACGTAGGTGGCGGCGATTTGCGGTCGGAAGATTAGGGGTTAATTATTTTAAGTAGCTTGCGGCGACGTTGTGTGGGGCAAGTTAGGGGTTAATAAATATAATATAGGGGTCGGCGGGGTTAGGGGCAGCAGATTAGGGGTACATAAGTATAACGTAGGTGGCGGTCGGCAGATTAGGGGTTAAAAATTTTAATCGAGTGGCGGCGATGTGGGGGGACCTCGGTTTAGGGGTACATAGGTAGTTTATGGGTGTTAGTGTAGTTTAGGGTACAGTAGTTAAGAGCTTTATAAACCGGCGTTAGCCAGAAAGCTCTTAACTCCTGCTTTTTTCAGGCGGCTGGAATCTTGTCGTTAGAGCTCTAACGCTCACTGCAGAAACGACTCTAAATACCAGCGTTAGAAAGATCCCATTGAAAAGATAGGCTACGCAAATGGCGTAGGGGGATCTGCGGTATGGAAAAGTCGCGGCTGTAAAGTGAGCGTTAGACCCTTTAATCACTGACTCCAAATACCAGCGGTAGCCTAAAACCAGCGTTAGGAGCCTCTAACGCTGGTTTTGACGGCTACCGCCGAACTCTAAATCTAGGCCTTAGGGATTTGCTTGGGGATATTACATTATACGCACAATTAAAAAAAATCTGGTAAATCAAGAGACCCCTAATAACGTTTATTTTATAGTAGAGAGTACAAAAATATATTAATGTGGTAACAGTGAACACCTTGAAAGAAAAAAAAAGTGTTTTTATTTCTGTATTACACAATTGAGCCTTTCTAATCTATATTATAACCCAAAAAGCCCATATGGGCCCCTATTTCACATGTGGCTACCCTTGATGACAATTTAGTCAGGTGATCACAGCAGTAGGGGACCTAGTCAACAGAGGGCTTTGGGGAATTGACCTCGCATTCTATTGGCTGATCCAATCAGCCAATCGGATTGAACTTCAATCCGATTGGCTGATTAAATCAACCAATCGGATTTTTCCTACCTTAATTCCGATTGGCTGATAGAATCCTATCAGCCAATCGGAATTCGAGGGACGCCATCTTGGATGATGTCATTTAAAGGAATATTCATTTGTCGTTAGTCCGTCGGCCTAGAAGGATGTTCCGCGCCGGAGGTCTTCAAGATGGAGCCGTTCCTCATCGGATGGATGAAGATAGAAGATGCCGCTTGGATGAAGATGTCTACCGGTCCGGATGTCCTCTTCTGCCCGGATAGGATGAAGACTTCTGCCGGTCCGGATGTCTTCTTCTGCCCCATCGGATGACCAGTGGTGCCCGGCTGGGTGAAGACGGCTCAAGGTAGCGTGATCTTCAATGGGGTAGTGTTAGTTTTTTTTTAAGGGGGGATCGGGTGGGTTTTAGAGTAGGGGTGTGTGGGTGGTGGGGGGTATTGTATTTCTTTTTTTACAGGTAAAAGAGCTGATTACTTTGGGGCAATGCCCCGCAAAAAAGCCCTTTTAAGGGCTGGTAAAAGAGCTGATTACTTTGGGGCAATGCCCCGCAAAAGACCCTTTTAAGGGCTATTTGTAATTTAGTGTAGGGTAGGGCTTTTTATTATTTTGGGGGGCTTTTTTATTTTATTAGGGGGATTAGATTAGGTGTAATTAGTTTAAACTTCTTGTAATTTTTTTTATTTTCTGTAATTTAGTGTTTATTTTATTTCGTAATTTAGTGTTTGTTTTTTTCGTAATTTAGTTTATTGTATTTAATTGTAATTAATTGTAGTTAGTTTAGGTAATTTATTTAATGATAGTGTAGTGTTAGGTGTAATTGTAACTTAGGTTAGGATTTATTTTACAGGTAATTTTGTATTTATTTTAGCTAGGTAGTTATTAAATAGTTAATAACTATTTAATAACTATTCTACCTAGTTAAAATAAATGCAAACTTGCCTGTAAATTAAAAATAAATCATAAGATAGCTACAATGTAATTATTAGTTATATTGTAGCTATCTTATGGTTTATTTTATAGGTAAGTATTTAGTTTTAAATAGGAATAATTAATTTAATTGTAGTTATTTTATTTAGATGTATTTAAATTATAGGTTAGACTTAGGTTTAGGGGTTAATAACTTTATTATAGTAGCTGCGACGTTGGGGGTGGCAGATTAGGGGTTAATAAATGTAATGTAGGTGTTGGCGATGTTAGGGGCAGCAGATTAGGGGTTCATAAGTATAATGTAGGTGGCTGCGATGTCCGGTTGGCAGATTAGGGGTTAAAAATATTTATTATAGTGTTTGCGATGTGGGGGGGCCTCGGTTTAGGGGTTAATAGGTAGTTTATGGGTGTTAGTGTACTTGTTAGCACTTTAGTTAAGAGCTTTATGTTCCGGCGTTAGCCCATAAAAAATCTTAACTACTGAGTTTTATATGCGGTAGGAGTCTGGACAGGAGAGGGTCTACCGCTCACTTCTTCCAAGACTTGTAATACCAGCGTTAGGCAAATCCCATAGAAAAGATAGGATACACAATTGACATAAGGGGATTTGCGGTAGCCTCGAGTCGCGGAAGAAAAGTGAGTGGTGAGCCTCTACCTGCCAAACTTGTAATACCAGCGTTAGATAAAAAGCAGCGTTGGGTCCTCTCAACGCTGCCTTTTAAGGCTAACGCAAAACTCGTAATCTCGCCGATAGGTTTTTTTTACAGTTTATGCTACAGTTATCACACATGCAATGAAATATAAATATAATAACGGTATATTGCGGATCTATTGGGCTTGCTGAAAAAAAATAAAAAAAATAAAGAGATTTTAGAAGGGTGCTATAAATTAAGGTTAAGATATATTCAATTAAAGGATACTAAAAGTTAGAAAAAAAGGGGAAATCAAAATTTCCGTGGAAGAAGAAACTTCACCTTTAAAAATAAAATGATTTATTTATCAAACAGTGCAATAGATAAAATACATACGAAAGGGACATCTCCCATTAAAACTTCCTAAAAAAGAATTGATTGAGGTAAAACACTATTGTGTATATAAAGAATAGCTAACTTGCATAAAGATATAGATTATACCACGCATATAAACTTCTAATGTGTATATAACCAGATAGATAAGACTTTATATCTTTAAGAAAAAAGGCCAAATAGTATACCACCATAGAAAGTCTCTTATATGCCACTCACAATTTCATGTACATGTGTTATATAGCACAATTCGCATCCAAATCCAATGTTGTTTAACTTGGGCGTATACGTGCAACAAAGAAGCAAAAGAAAGAAACCGCCCACTATTGGACTTTGCAAAAATACCGTCTTTAACTTTTATGGCAGCCCATACGTTGAGGTGCAGAGAAAATGCAGTAACCAGGTAATTTGTTTTACCTTAAAGTAGAGACATACCGTCCACAGGATTATTTCTGCTTTTTTAGCTTGCGTGAGCTGTAATACACGCTCCGGTTTTTACAGCTGTGTACCTGGCGTCTCACACCGGTCAGCTGTTAGCACTCACGAGACTAGTGTCTACGTCACGACACGGATCCTCCGTATAGCGGCTTAGATACAATGTTGATTCTTTGTTTCTTCTTTTGATGCAAACTCCTGTTTACAGATGTAGGTGATTGATTCCCCTTGCACTTAGTGCTAATAGCACGCAAGTGGAATCCAAGTGTATAGACAAAATAACTCGGGTTATTGGAAAGTCCTCCAAACAAAACACACTTGGACCAAAATGTTAAATAGCTTTCTTTACTTAGAAATCACAGCCTTCTCTCATCAATGCGTTTCACCCTATGATGGTGTAGAGATCAGCCTCCCACCTGACACATCACACCCCCTGATCCCTCCCAAACAGCTCCCCCGCCCCACAATTGTCCCCGCCATCTTGAGTACTGGCAGAAATTCTGCGAGTACTAAAATAAAAGGCTTTTTTTTTAAAAAAAAAAATAATAATTATGTGGCTCTGATGGACCCCCCTTAAGCCCCCAACCTCCCTGATCTCCCCCAAACAGCTCTCTATCCCTCCCCCCGCTACCTATGTGCCGCCATCTTGGGTGTCTGCCAGTACCCATTTTGCTCCAAAAAAAAGTTGTGTTTTTTTTTTAAGTAAATTGAATTTTTCTGTAGTGTAGCAGCCCCCCTCAAAACCCCCCTCCCTCTCCCCCTCCCAGATCTTATGATTGTTATTTCCCCCCCTCCCTCCTTCCCATTCACATTCATTGATGGCAGTGGTTGCTGCTCGTGAGCGCACACATACACGCACGTGCGCGCCCCACGCAGACCCCCCCCCTTGCACGCTCCCGGCACCAGGCGTGCACATTGCACATAGAGGAACCGGATGCTGGGTAGCGATGGGCCGCCCACCCGCCAATGCTCCCACCCACCAACAATGATGAATCGGCATCATCGCTACCGGTGCAGAGAGGGCCACAGAGTGGCTCTCTCTGCATCGGTTTGTAAAAAAATTGGTATTGCAGGATGCCTCAATATCGAGGCATCACTGCAATACCATAAAAGCGACTGGATGCATTACAAAGAGATGTTCAGGTAATATTTTCCTGTCAGCTTTCTACAGTTATACTGCATCAGTTTCAAGTGATTTAGCATATGAGTATTATGTCCCTTTAATAATCAAAGAATATATCCTTTACTTATAACAAGTATAGTGGTATTAGTATATTGATTTTTTGTGATATTAGTAATTTAATTTTGTGGATAATTTATTATTATTATTATTAATGTTATTATTTTTTTAATGTACTTGTCAGCATAAAATTCCTCATTTTTAATAAACAATTTGCTATATGTATCTACTAGTTGATTATTGCAGGTTGGATTTACAACTATAAAGTGATTTTGCAAATATTATGACAACATAAAGTATTCAAATATGTATTTGGTGCTGTAGAGTACAGTACAGGTTAAGGTCCCAAATGTTTGATTAGATTTTGTATGGGGGGAAGGGATGGAAGCAACACATGGATCTCATCCAAAATTCCGGCTCACCTGTTACAGGTTAATAATTAATACAGAAGGCCGACACTTGTTTAGTACTGTGTAATAATTAGCTTCAGTAACAAACTTAAAAAAGGAAGTGAAAGGATAATGTGTCATGAAACCTAAAAAACACACAACCAAGATAAGACACACAAACAGTCTTTATTTTATAAAGTCTTATAAAAAAAGAGGAGGACTTTATTGAATAATATTAGTATAGTCGAAAATGATTTAGGGAAGTTTTAAAGTGCTTGATGCAAAGTCTCACATGCCAACAAAAACGGTGTTTACATTTTGTCTAGTTAGTGGACTGATGGTTACAACCACCAGCCTAGCCAATATTTTGCCGATGTGCCCGGTATTTTTTAAGGTTCAGGTCAAAGTTGAAAATAAAGAATAAATATAGAGATAACAATGCTATCATGATCAAAATTATTTTAAGTGTATTGGAATCTAATTATAAGCAAATAATAATTTAAAATCAGTCCTAGTAGCTTTAGTTACTGATTTATATGCTATATAAGTCAGTATTTTGTTCCTGAAAATGTGGAAACCCTAGCTCCTCGGGAACCATTAAAGCAACTGGGGGTGTGAATTCGGCAGTTTCGTTGGCTGACGAATGTGGAAGAAGAAGGCAGCTGCTCTCAGCATTCGACTCTTTTCAGAGTCAAATTTCTCCTTGTGAAAGTGAAACACACTAAGATCTGGATTTTCACTTTCTCAAGAAGAAATGTGGTTCCAAAATGTGCCGAATGCCGCGAGTGGAGCCCTTCTTCTGCATTTGGCAGCTAATGAAACTGCCAAATGCACATGCCTAAAAGCAATTAATAGTAAAGCATTTTCGCACCTTACTGACATGAGTAAAGTAACATTAAACTCAAAAACATGGAATATTTTCAACAAAAGTTTTGGATGCACATTTGTATTTATTTGTTTGTTTATTTATTTACAGTTTCATAATTTATTATGCTTGTATTCCTTAATGTTAATTGTTCACTATTTGGAAAAAAAATTAAATAAATTGACACACAGTCAAGATATAATTCTGCATAAAGTGCTTTGTTATATATAGTGAAACAAAATATGTATATATATATATATATATATATATATATAGATATATATAGATATACAGTATATATATATATATATATATATATATATATATATATATATTTATATATATATATATATATATAGCACAAATCTCTAGTTAAATTGTATTAGAACATTTGTTCTATGCCAACACAATTAACTTTGAAAAGTATAAGGTGTGGTTTACCCCTTTAAAGTTATTTACCTTAGTCCTATTAAAGTCTTACCTAAGATTAAACTGCAAATAGCCTCCTGATCATGATGTTATCAGTGGGCAGAGCTTGGCAGTCATTTCAAAGTGATATCTGTATATCACAGAAAAACATCTAGGTTGCTACCCCTGCCTCGGTTGCATTAACTGCAGTTCAGTGATTAAAGGGCCCTATTTCACACATCCATTGACTGGGCATAAGTTTAAACATAATGCACACTACACATGTCTCACATCTTATGTTGTTTATATTATCAAATGCCCTTGTGGGCGTGGTTACGTCGGGGAGACCAACAGAGGTATTAAGGACCGTATAAATGAACATAAGAGCAACATAAGATGTAAGATTGTGACAGCGTCTGTGGCGGCACATTTTTTTGGAATTTGGCCACCAGATAAATCAATTACGTTTTCAAGTAATTGAAAAAATAGAGACCCCTAGACGAGGAGGTAATAGGGACTTGCTCTTGAAACAACGTGAAGTTTTTTGGATATTTAAGTTAGATTCTCTGGAACCAATAGGGTTAAACAGGGAGATTGATTGGTCCGTTTTCTACTAGTACATCTTTTCTGTGTTTGTTTGGATATTCATTCAGTGTATTTTCTGACAAAAAAAAATTATGTTAAAAATTGATGTTGATGCTCAAAATCAGAGTTGATATTAAATGATAAATGTATAGATCGTCTAAGGATGTTGTGAAATGTTCTGACACATTAACCTGGTTGCAGTGTTGCAATTACACAAGAGATGGTTACTATGTTTTTATTTGTATATAATAATGTGGTTTTCCTGATATGTATATACTCTTAACCTGTGTTAACTTGTAAATTGATTAAGTGATTTGATAGAATAATTGAGAGTGTTATAAATTAAGGCTTTGGGTCTTATAATGATATCACATGACTAAGGGGACCGCCCTGAAACGTTGTGTTCTGTACTGATCCCCATGTTTGAATAAAGGGATTTGTATGCTGACACTTCATTGCTGTTTTTAGTCATTTCAAAGTGGTCAGAAACAATATTAATTTTAAAATAACAATTTTACAGTTCCTGCTGCGTGGTATAGAAAGGGTGCAGGAGGCTATTTGCAGCTTAATCTAAGGTAAGACTTTAAGATGACTAAGGTGTAGACTGTCCCTTTAAATAGTGTGTGTTTGGCATAGGTACATAGGAGTCATTGAGCTCGAGTAAAAGCTATCATCAAGAGTACAGTCCATTTCTGCCACTACACTGTGTGTAAGGAACTTTTTACTTCTTGTCTTTGAAAATTTGGAAGCAACAGAGGGGCTTTTTAGTTCCTGGGAACTGGAAGGGTAATACTTTGTTACCATGGGGAGCACTGAGGGCGCAACACTGGCAGCGTGAAGCACGCTGAACTCTTAGGACAGTAGAGCTGGTTTTGGAGCATGCACCAATACTTATATATATATATATATATATATATATATATATATATATATATATATATATATATATATATATATCGTATTGTCCCGAGTATAGGCCACACCCAATTATAAGCTGCACTCTTTAAAGGGACAGTCAACCCAAAATTTCTCCTAAGCCATTCATATAAAGTTGCAAGTGCTTATTATTGCCAACTTTAGGCAAATTTTATAACATATATAATCTCATTGTAGCCCGTTATGCCACTCAGTATCTCACCCACCAGTGCCTCGCTGTGGTCCCTGACATGTTTCTGCACAGTAAACAGATGTGAGTGCTGTATGTATCATTATGATGTATGTTCCTAATACAATCTCACTGAAAAGTCTAGAGGCACAAAATAAGTAACAGATGGCAGGGTCTGGGGTCACTGTTAGACAGGTCAGGGGCACAGTGACATGTCACAAGGGACCACAGCGAGGCATTGGTGGGTGAGATACTGAGTTGCATAGCGGGCTACAATGAGACAGGTCAGGAGATCAGTTAGACACATCAGGGGAACTAAGTTTGACAGGTCAGTGTTGGACAATCAGAAAGGATGTGGGGCCAGTGCACCAGTGGTAGAGCCTAGTGACAGGTTAAGGAGACCACTGTAAAAAAAAACAGTTCAATAGATCACAGTAAAACAGATGAAGGATATTTATTGACTGGCAGTATAAGGCAGTAAACAGTGACAGGACAGTCTAACAGATCAGGGGGCGGTACTAAGCCTCACAGTTACCTGTTTCATGTTGGCCGGTAGTTTGGCCCAGGGATAGTTGTGCCTGATATGAAACTCCACGTCAATGTTAATGTTGCTTTCCCAGAGCTCACACAGGGAGCCCACAACTTACAGTCCCCGAGCCATCACAGCAAACCTTATAGATCCACAGCGCTATGACTGTGTGCCTGCTCGCACAGCTGCACACATCACCATCCCACATATCCCCTATTACCAACCTGCCGTATGGGGCGTGTTGTTTTGTTGTGCCAGGAAACCTCAGCTGCCAGAAACTCACTGGTAAACCTGCCCCCAATGGCAGGTTGGTAATAGGGGATATGTGGGATGGTGATGTGTGCAGCTGTGCGAGCAGGCATGAACAAACTTTACTGAAGAAATATAATGCAGAAACAGGTAAATCAAATCAAGGTCAATATTGGACTAGAGAAAGTCTTTACAATGAAATCTTTAAGCACAAATCTCTCAGCAAGCACAAAGCCCAGCGGGTACTGTTGGTGAGGTATTTTGTGAAATGTATACATAGCATACATAGGTATCACAGCAGAGGCCTTTTGATCTCAGCAGTAAAGATACAAATACACAAGGATCACAGCAGAGGTCTTTGGTCTCAGCAGTAAGATAAGCATACCCAAGTATCACAGCAGAGGTCTTTGGTCTCAGCAGTAGGATAAGCATACCCAAGTATCACAGCAGAGGTCTTTGGTCTCAGCGGTAGGCTAAGCATACACAAGTATCACAGCAGAGGTCTTTGGTCTCGGCAGTAGGATAAGCATACACAAGTATCACAGCAGAGATCTTTGGTTCAGCAATAGCAAACACAAGTATCACAGCAGAGGTCTTTGATCTCAGCAGTAGGATAAGCATACACAAGTATCACAGCAGAGGTCTTTGTTTAGCAATAGCATACACAAGTATCACAGAAGCGGTCTTTGGTCTCAGCGGTAGGATAAGCATACACAAGTATCACAGCAGAGGTCTTTGGTCTCAGCAGTAGGATAAGCATAGGTATCACAGCAGAGGTCTTTGGTCTCAGCAGTAGGATAAGCATACACAAGTATAACAGCAGAGGTCTTTGGTCTCAGCAGTAGGATAAGCATACCCGAGTATCAGGGCAGAGGTCTTTGGTCTCAGCAGTAGGATAAGCATACGCAAGTATCACAGCAAAGGTCTTCAGGTCTTCTGTACTAAGTTGCCTTTTATAGGGACCCCCACACCTGAGCCTTCAAGGTGGGAGTTTCTGCAATCAGTGACTGGCCCTTTAAATCTAGGCAGCGTGCGGCTGCACGCGCCTAGAGAGCAGCAGACACAGCTGCTGGTAGACTGGTTTCAGCGTCTCTCCATGTGGAACGCTGAGACGGACCGCCGGAGGCCCCATATTCGCCACAACAAGCGGCTAAGAGTGCGGACCAAGGTAAGGACCCTGACAATAACATATAGCCCTCACCCCTAATTTAAAAATCTAAATTAGGAGGGGAAAGTGCGACCTATACTCAGGACAATATGGCATGTATATATATATATACTGTACATACACACACACAAGTGAATTTTCATTATTTATTTTGTCTGTTTTTCTAGTACTTTAAAAATTGTGTGCAAATTATTTGTATGGCAGATTTACACAATTATTTAAATGATTCTTTAGTGGATGGTAAATACTTTACATTCTACTGTATGCTCATTGTTTGTCTTACTAGATCTATAGCAAAAAATATAATCTTTAACTTAGCATGAGGACGTCTCAGCTTAAGGATGTCATGACACAAGTTCTAATTTATCAAAGTGAGTTCCATCACAGGGACGGTGTATTGATCATTACTCTTGGATGTGCAGATAGTGGAATCAAATATGTCAAGGACAGAAGTTTAAAGGACATAAATCTTAACCTGTAAACTATTTAGTTATGCATTTCCAATAAAATATTTAATTATGCATATTTACAAAATTATTTATTTATGCTGCTGTAAAGTATCCTGCAAATTAAGGACTGTGACCCCCAAAACATCCTATGTGCTTGATCAGTGCAGTAGCTCACTGATATCTGTCTGATAGCTGATTAGTTACAGAAAGGCAGATAAGATAAATATGTTCAATAGAGTTTTTCAGGGGTGTGTCCCTGAACTATAAAATAAGTCAAATGTTGCTAATTAAAAATGTTTAATATTTTTATATAAATCACTTGCAATGCACTGATTACAGCACACACACACATATATACAGAATATAATAAATTATATATAATAAAATAAAGGGACAAGAAAATAGGATTGACATCTCTCCCTTATTTAAAGTGATCTCCCTTCTTTTTTAAAACTTTTTTACAGTCTCCTTGTAACATTTCCAACATTTAATAACGTACTCTTATTTAGTTAATAATTGAATGCATCTGACAGTTTAATGTCTTTACTCCCATAGTGCCTTAAATAAGAAATAGAATTCAAGGATCTGCAGAAAGTTGTTGAATGTATTAAGCTAGACGAAATGAAATCAGCTCGCAACATACTTCTAGGGGCATATGTATCAAGCTCCGAATGGAGCTTGATGTCCCGTGTTTCTGGCGAGCCTGCAGGCTCGCCAGAAACAGCAGTTATGAAACAGCGGTCACAAAGACCGCTGCTCCATAACCTGTCCGCCTGCTGTCCGCGAGTACGATCGGGTTGATTGACATCCCCCTGCTGGCGGCCTATTGGCCGCAAGTCTGCAGGGGGAGGCGTTGCACCAGCAGCTCTTGTGAGCTGCTGGTGCAATGATGAATACGGCGAGCGTATTGCTCACCGTATTCAGCGAGGTCTGGCGGACCTGATCCGCATTGTCGGATCAGGTCCGCCAGACTTTGATAACTAGAGGCCCTAGTCTTTCACCCCCTCAAAAGCTCACAATCACCCAAAACCCACATAGCCAAATGTAGCACTTTCGCCCCTGTTACTGAGGAAGAAGTTTCTGCACTACTGTGCTCTCACCTCATTAATTGTACCCCTTGACCCCATCCCCTCACAGCTACTCCCCTCCCTCTCTTCTACCTTTACCCCTATACTCACACACATTTTCAACCTCTCCCTCAGCACTAGTATATTTCTCTCATCTCTACTACATGCACTTGTCACACCTATCATCAAAAAAACCTTTTTGGATCCAACCTCCCCATCCAACTACCGCCCTATTTCCCTACTCCCTTTTGCCTTAAAACGTCTTGAAAAGCTAGTATATGCACGCCTATCCCATTTCCTTAAATTAAGCTCCCTCCTTGACCCACTGCAATCTGGATTTGACCTCATCACTCCACAGAGACAGCAATTGTTAAGGTTACCAACGACCTACTTACAGCAAAATCCAAAGGACACTTCTCTCTGCTTATCCTCCTTGATCTGTCTGCAGCCTTTGACACTGTTGACCACCCTCTTTTGCTCCAAACTCTATAAATCCTTTGGCATTTGTGACACAGCCCTCTCGTGGTACTCTTCCTACCTGTCTAACTGTACCTTTAGTGTAGCCTTCTCTGGGGCTTCCTCTGCCCCGTTACCACTTTCGTTTGCGGTACCGCAAGGCTCTGTCCTAGGTCCCCTTCTCTTCTTAATCTACACGTCATGGATTTCAATATCATTTGTATGCCGATGACACCCAAATCTACCTCTCTGCACCAGACCTATCTCCTTCCTTTCTAACCCATGTCACTAACTGTCTTTCTCACATGTCTTCCTGGATGTCCTCTGACTACCTTAAGCTAAATCTCTCCAAAACTGAGCTCCTTATTTTCCCCACTTCTTCCAAAATCTCCACCCCCATCTCTCTATAACTGTTGACAACTCCATCATTACCCATTTCCCGCATTCCCGATGTCTTGGGGTCACATTTGACTCAGATCTTTCTTTCACTCCTCACATTCAGTCCTTGGCTAAATCCATATTAAAAACATCTCTAAAATTAGACATTTCCTTACACAAGACACAACCAAGATTTTAATCCACTCTCTCATCCTTTCTTGCCTCAACTTCTGAAACTCCGTCCTCTCTGGCCTCCTCAGCTGCCGCCTAGCTCCTTTACAAACCATAATGAATGCCTCTGCCAGGCTCATATTTCTTACACGTAGGTCTTCATCTGCTGCACCTCTGCTAGTCCCTTCACTGGCTTTCCCTTGCCTCCAGGGTTAAACACAAAATTCTGACTCTGACATACAAGGCCCTCAACTGCACTGCTCCCCCCATATCTCAGACCTTGTCTCCAGATACTCTCCCTCTCATCCCCTTCTCGCACTCCCGTTTACAGGACTTCTCCAGACTGGCTGCCATCTTGTGGAACTTTCTGCCTCGCTTCACAAGACTCTCCTCTAGTTTTGAAAGCTTCAAGCGATCCCTAAAGACTCTACTGTTCAGGGATGCATACAACCTACACTAACCTTTCCTTATACCAGTTCCTCTCCTCTATTGCTATCCACTTGAACCCCCTTAGCATGTAAGCCTAAGAGCCTAAATGTTTGCAGTTCACCTTCATAAGAGCTGACTACAACAGTGCAACTCTTGGTAGGGCCCTCTACCCATTTGATCCCTATAAATGTTACCTTGTATACCGCCTATGTTGATAGCACTGCAGAATCTGTTGGCGATCTACAAATAACCGATAATAATAATAATAATAGACTGAGTGAATGAAGAGTGTGTGTATGAAGAATTATGTTGTACCAAATTGTAAAGTAAAGTTTTGTGTGTGTTTTTTTTTTTTTAGGAACTACTTTATAATTTGTTGATTTTCAACTTAAAATTTGTCTCTTGATATCCCCAAAAGTGAAATTTGATAATAGAAGTAAATTTGAAAGTTGTTTAAATTGAATGCTCTGTCTAAATCAGGTTTCATGTTCCTTTCATCTGTTTTATATATACAGTGGATATAAAAAGTCTACATACCCCTGTTAAAATGTCAGGTTTCTGTGATGTAAAAAAATGAGACAAAGATAAATCATTTCAGAACTTTTTCCACCTTTCATGTGACCTATAAACTGTACAACTCAATTGAAAAACAAACTGAAATCTTTTAGGTAAAGGGAAATAAAAATAAAAAAATAAAATAATATGGTTGCATAAGTGTGAACAAACTTTTATAATGTGGATGTAGCTGTGTTCAGAATTAAGCAATCACATTCAAAATCATGTTAAATAGGAGTCAGTACACACCTGTCATCATTTAAAGTGCCTCTGATTAACCCCAAATAAAGTTCAGCTGTTCTAGTAGGTCTTTCCTGACATTTTGTTAGTTGCATCCTACAGCAAAAGCCATGGTCCGCAGAGAGCTTCGAAAACATCAGAGGGATCTCATTGTTAAAAGGTATCAGTCAGGAGAAGGGTACAAAATAATTTCCAAGGCATTAGATATACCATGGAACACAGTGAAGACAGTCATCATCAAGTGAAGAAAATATGGTGCAACAGTGACATTACCAAGAACTGGATGTCCCTCCAAAATTGATGAAAAGACGAGAAGAAAACTGGTCTGGGAGGCTGCCAAGAGACCTACAGCAACATTAAAGGAGCTGCAGGAATATCTGGCAAGTACTAGCTGTGTGGTACATGTGACAACAATCGCCCGTATTCTTCATATGTCTGGACTATGGGGTAGAGTGGCAAGACGGAAGCCTTTTCTTACAAAAAAACATCCAAGCCCGGCTAAATTTTGCAAAAACACATCTGAAGTTTCCCAAAAGCATGTTGCAAAAGGTGTTCTGGTCTGATGAAACCAAAGTTGAACTTTTTGGCCATAATTCCAAATGATATGTTTGGCACAAAAACAACATTGCATATCACCAAAAGAACACCATACCCACAGTGAAGCATGGTGGTGTCAGCATCATGCTTTGGGGCTGTTTTTCTTCAGCTGGAACTGGGGCCTTAGTCAAGGTAGAGGGAATAATGAACAGTTCCAAATACCAGTCAATATTGGCACAAAACCTTCAGGCTTCTGCTAGAAAGCTGAACATGTAGAGGAACTTCATCTTTCAGCATGACAACGACCCAAAGCATACATCCAAATCAACAAAGGAATGACTTCACCAGAAGAAGATTAAAGTTTTGGGATGGCCCAGCCAGAGCCCAGACCTGAATCAAATTCAAAATCTGTGGGGTGATCTGAAGAGGGCTGTGCACAGGAGATGCCCTCACATTCTGACAGATTTAGAGTGTTTTTGCAAAGAAGAGTGGGCAAATCTTGCCAAGTCAAGATGTGACATGCTGAAAAACTCATACCCAAAAAGACTGAGTGCTGTAATAAAATCAAAAGGTGCTTCAATAAAGTATTAGTTTAATGGTGTTCACACTTATGCAACCATATTATTTTAGTTTTTTATTTTTATTTCCCTTTACCTAAAATATTTCAGTTTGTTTTTCAATTGAGTTGTACAGTTTATAGGTCACATTAAAAGGGGAAAAAGTTCTGAAATGATTTATCTTTGTCTAATTTTTTTACATCACAGAAACCTGACATTTTAACAGGGGTGTGTAGACTTTTTATATCCACTGTATATATATATATATATATATATATATATATATATATATATATATATATATATATATATATATATATATATATAAAAGTTCAAATAAAGCACACTTTTACTTTCATCCACATCTGCCAGGGTGCCAACGGTTCAAATATAGCAAAGCAATGGAAGCACTCACTGGTCCTTTTTCAATTCTGTGATTTTAATTAATGGGACATTTTCGGGGGCACCCCCACCAGTGAGTGAAAATTGTGCCAAAATAGTTGCTATGGCGATCCTCATAGTGTATATACATAGTGCCTCATTAAATCAAAGCTACCAATTTCTAAATTCACACAGTTTCTACTGCTTAGGTACATTGGTTCAAAAAAATATTAATATGTGTTTGTTAAACACTGGGGATGTGAGTTTAACACATATCAGGGGCATCTTGCTAAAGTGTGGCATGTACAAACATGAGCTGATTAACATATGCCTAAAATAATTCTAAAATGGTGATTAAATAGCTAGTTGTTTAATACATGATATGCTTGTTATCTTGTATACACTGATAAGACACAAATGAACAACAAACACTATTATATGCACACATCACAAGAAGAATTTGTTTCAATCACATATTAATATTCTTTTTGAACCAATGTACCTAAGAAGTAGAAACTGTGTGGATTTGAAAATTGGATATAATATCTTGAATTCCTTCACTAGTTTTAAGCAATGGGAATATTTACAATTTAAATGGCAAAAGTATTTCACGGATATTAGAATCCAAGGTATTCAAGATAGTTTAAAAGTGATCAACAAATCCTGGGCTCTGACATTGTGGCGAGAATCCCATATAAAGCTGATTTACTGTGTTTATATCACACCTGAGAAGATAACCAAATGGTATAAAAAGACTAATCTCTGTACAAGATGTAGTGCCGAATATGCAGATATATATCTTTGTTTTTGGTCCTGCCCAAAAAAATTCAATTTTGGTGTAAAATAAATTACTAAAATGGTGTAAAATAAATTTGCTATTGGGTTTTGAAATCTTACCACAATATTTGTTTTTTTCTGGTCAAGTAGTCAGATAAATGTAAAAACTATAAATGCATTAATACAATATTGATATTAGCCCGGAATCTTATTTTAAGATTGTGGAGAGCTTCTCAGGCCCCTAAGTTTATAGATCTTAAGAAAGCGTTGATTACTCAATTTACTTTGGAACAATATAGCCTACATAACCCTAAAAACTCTCAGTTGAAGCTCTTCTTTAACAAATGGACAGGGGTTTATTAAAACTTTCCCAGAGACCTCCCAAATGCAGTTATGTGGTTAGAGTAGTAGATTTAAGACTCATCATACGTTGGCTATGTAGACACCCCGGAAAGGTTATGAGGTAGGAGAGAGATGGGGAAGTTTTGTTTTTTTGTTGCTTTTTTTCTCTTTCCCTTGAGGTACTTTCACACCGTAACAAAATAACGCCTAGATTACGAGTTTTGCGGTAACAGGGGTGCGGTGCTAACGAGCCTTTTTTTCCCACCGCTCCCTTAAGACAACGCTGGTATTACAGCTTTTTTTAAACCTGGCGTTAGCCACAAAAAGGTGAGCGTAGAGCAAAATTTAGCTCCACATCTCACCTCAATACCAGCGTTGCTTAAGTCAGCAGTAAGCTGGCTAAACGTGCTCGTGCACGATTTCCCCATAGGAAACAATGGGACTGAGCTGGCTGAAAAACAAACCTGACACCTGCAAAAAAGCAGCGTTCAGCTCCTAACGCAGCCCCATTGTTTCCTATGGGGAAAGGAATTTTATGTCTGCACCTAACACCCTAACATGAACCCTGAGTCTAAACACCCCTAATCTTACACTTATTAACCCCTAATCTGCCACCCCCGCTATCGCTGACACCTACATTATATTATTAACCCCTAATCTGCCGCTCTGGACACCGCCGCCACCTACATTATATTTATGAACCCCTAATCCACTGCCCCCAACATCGCCGACACCTACATTATATTTATTAACCCCTAATCTGCCACCCCCGCTATCGCTGACACCTACATTATATTATTAACCCCTAATCTGCCGCTCCGGACACCGCCGCCACCTACCGTATTTTTCGCTCCATAAGACGCACTTTTTTCCCTTTCAAAAGTAAGGGAAAATGTCTGTGCGTCTTATGGAGCGAATTTAATTGATAAAAAAAAAATATTAAGAAATGACACCGCACAGCAATGTTCCCTCATATGCGCCCGGCCGCGCATTGATTTTAATAACACACCCACACTACTTTGCAGTGCTGATGTTCCCTCGGCCTCTAACGAGTGCGGCAGCAAATTGATTCACCGTAATTGGCCCTGCACACCTGTCAATCAAGGCCGGCTGCCGCGCATCACAGGGGGCATTGATCATTCTGGAGCCCTTAGCACGCTAACAGTCTGTCAGCGGCAGACCGGTAGTGGTACAGTGCGCACTGCGCAGTTGCGGTAGCAGCATCGTGGCGTGGACTGTATGTGTAAAGGAGCGGTGAAAGGCAGGAGCGTGCTGCCTGCTAAAGAGGACCAAGATGCAAGACTGACTAGCACATGTGAGTGTCACAGCAAGGTGATCAGCGCAGCGACAGGTTCTCTCACACTCTTTGGTGCACCTCCTGTGTCTGTGTCCATCGGTCCAATATAAGCAAGTAAGTAAAGTTGTCTAGCACTGCAGGGTTCTTAATGGTAGGTGCCCCAGCCTCCCGGCTATGACTGTCCCGGACCCTGCCTCTCCGGTGTAGACAGTTTGTGGATTTGGCAATCTGCCTCCTTATTCCTTAATGATCATGTAACTTACCGGTAAGTTACTTAGCACAATCCATGACACAGCTTTTTTTCATAGACACAGAGACAAAACTCAGAGGGGAGGTTGGCGGGAGTTGAAATTTCTACTCCCGCCAACCTCCCCTCTGAGTTTTGTCTCTGTGTCTATGAAAAAAGCTGTGTCATGGATTACGGTATATTATATACAGGTATATGCAAGTCTGTAAGTTTTCTTCCCCATAAAGGTAACTGCTGATAAAGTCACTAGGGATTTGCAGCATGCATGCCGCTGTTTTACCCTACCTATCATTTTGGCAGCATAATCATTCCCTCTCACTCCTAATTGATCCTTCTAGTGCTGCTGTGGTAGGGAAATATGTGCCCTTAGCAACATAGAAAAGTACGGTAGTTTAATGTTTACCATATCAGTGTAGCTTGCCCAATGAGAACAGGAAAATAAATCAGAAAGTATTTATAGTTAGTTATTGTGCTAATAGCTTCCTTTCTATACATACATACATAAATAAATCTGTATTATAAATATGTATGTGTGTGTGTGTATAGTGTATGTACCCTGCTCTTCATTTTAAAATTATAAATGAAACTACACCTTTTAAAACACTAAAGCAGTGATGGGCAATTAAAGGCATATGAAACTTGTACTCTAAAATTTACTCCATTCTCTTCTTGGTATCCTTTGTTGAAAGTAGGTAGATTCAGGAGTGTGGGCACTATATGGCAATTTTTTCTTGTTTTCCTCCTCTAAAAACTAGGTGCGTCTTATGGTCAGGTGCGTCTTATGGAGCGAAAAATACGGTACATTATACTTATGAACCCCTAATCTACTGCCCCCAACATCGCCGACACCTACATTATATTTATTAACCCCTAATCTGCCCCCCAACGTCGCCACAACTATATTAAATTTATTAACCCCTAATCTGCCGCCGCCGCCGCCAACGTCGCCGCCACTATTATAAATTTATTAACCCCTAAATCTAAGTCTAACCCTAACCCTAACACCCCCCTAACTTAAATATAATTTAAATTAAACGAAATAAATTTACCATAATTAAATAAATTAATCCTATTTAAAAATAAATACTTACCAATAAAATAAACCCTAAGCTAGCTACAATATAACTAATAGTTACATTGTATTTAGCTTAGGGTTTATTTTTATTTTACAGGCAACTTTGTATTTATTTTAACTAGGTAGAATAGTTATTAAATAGTTATTAACTATTTACTAACTTCCTAGTTAAAATAAGTACAAAAGTACCTGTAAAATAAACCCTAACCTAAGTTACAATTACACCTAACACTACACTATAATTAAACTAATTACCTAAACTACCTACAATTAATTAAAATTAAATTAAATATACTAAATTATGGGGAAAAAAAACACTAAATTACAGGGAAAAAAATAAAGAATTACAAGAATTTTAAACTAATTACACCTAATCTAATCCCCCTAATAAAATAAAAAAAGCCCCCCAAAATAATAAAATTCCCTACCCTACACTAAATTACAAATAGCCCTTAAAAGGGCTTTTTGCGGGGCATTGCCCCAAAGTAATCAGCTCTTTCACCTGTAAAAAAAATACAATACCCCCCAACATTAAAACCCACCACCCACACACCCAACCCTACTCTAAAACCCACCCAATCCCCCCTTAAAATAACCTAACACTACCCCCCTGAAGATCTCCCTACCTAGAGCCGTCTTCACCCAGCCGGGCACAAGTGGACCTCCAGAGGGGTAGAAGTCTTCATCCGATCCGTGCAGAAGAGGTCCTCCAAGCGGCAGAAGTCTTCATCCAGACGGCATCTTCTATCTTCATCCATCCGGAGCGGAGTAGGTCCATCTTCAATCCAGCTGACGCGGAGCCATCCTCTTCAAACGAAGTCCAAGCGAAGAATGAAGGTTCCTTTAAATGACGTCATCGAAGATTGCATCCCTTGAATTCCGATCGGCTGATAGGATTCTATCAGCCAATCGGAATTAAGGTAGGAAAAATCCTATTGGCTGATCCAATCAGCCAATAGAATGCAAGCTCAATCCTATTGGCTGATCCAATCAGCCAATAAGATTTTTCCTACCTTAATTCCGATTGGCTGATAGAATCTTAAAGGAACCTTCATTCTTCACTTGGACTTCGTTTGAAGAGAATGGCTCAGCGTCGGCTGGCTTGAAGATGGACCCGCTCCGCTCCGGATGGATGAAGATAGAAGATGCCGCCTGGATGAAGACTTCTGCTGCTTGGAGGATCTCTTCTTCCTGGATCGGATGAAGACTTCTGCCCCTCTGGAGGACCACTTGTGCCTGGCTGGGTGAAGACGGCTCAAGGTAGGGAGATCTTCAGGGGGGTAGTGTTTGGTTTTTTTAAGGGGGGATTGGGTGGGTTTTAGAGTAGGGTTGGATGTGTGGGTGGTGGGTTGTAATGTTGGGGGGTTATTGTATTTTATTTTTTTTCAGGTAAAAGAGCTGATTACTTTGGGGCAATGCCCCGCAAAAGGCCCTTTTAAGGGCTATTTGTAATTTAGTACAGGGTAGGGAATTTTATTATTTTGGGGGGCTTTTTTATTTTATTAGGGGGATTAGATTAGGTGTAATTAGTTTAAAATTCTTGTAATTCTTTTTTTATTTTCTGTAATTTAGTGGGGGGGGGGGGTCGTACTTTAGTTTATTTAATTTAATTGTAATTAATTGTAGGTAGTTTAGGTAATTTATTTAATGATAGTGTAGTGTTAGGTGTAATTGTAACTTAGGTTAGGATTTATTTTACAGGTATATTTGTATTTATTTTAACTAGGAAGTTATTAAATAGTTAATAACTATTTAATAACTATTGTACCTAGTTAAAATAAATACAAAGTTGCCTGTAAAATAAATATTAACCCTAAGCTAGCTACAATGTATCTATTAGTTATATTGTAGCTAGCTTGGGGTTTATTTTATAGGTACGTATTTAGTTTTAAATATGATTAATTTATTTAATTGTAGTAATTTTATTTAGATTATTTAAAATTATATTTAAGTTAGGGGGTGTTAGACTTAGGTTTAGACTTAGGTTTAGGGGTTAATACATTTAATATAGTAGCTGCGACGTTGTGGTTGGCAGATTAGGGGTTAATAAATGTAGGTAGCTGTCGGCGATGTTAGGGCAGGCAGATTAGGGGTTAATAATATTTAACTAGTGTTTGCGATGCGGGAGTGTGGCGGTTTAGGGGTTAATATATTTATTAAAGTGGCGGCGATGTCCGGTCGGCAGATTAGGGGTTAATATATTTATTAAAGTGTTTCCGATGTGGGGGGGGCCTCGGTTTAGGGGTTAATAGGTAGTTTATGGGTGTTAGTGTACTTTCTAGCACTTTAGTTAAGAGTTTTATGTTACGGCGTTAGCCCATAAAACACTTTACTGACTTTTAAATGCGGGAGAAGTCTTGACAGGAGAGGGTCTACCGCTCACTTCTTCCAAGACTCGTAATACCAGCGTTAGGCAAATCCCATGGAAAACATAGGATACGCAATTGACGTAAGGGGATTTGCGGTATGCTCGAGTCGCGTAAGAAAAGTGAGCGGTACACCTGTACCTGCCAGACTCGTAATACCAGGGGGCGTTAAAAAGCAGCGTTGGGACCTCTCAACACTGCTTTTTAAGGCTAACGCAAGACTCATAATCTAGGTGTAAGATATGTTGCTATTATGCAGTTAACTGCAGATTAGAGTATTAGGGGTCTATTTTTATCAAGCCCCGTATGGAGCTTGATGCCGCTACTCAATGTATGTATTGGGTAAAGCGCGGTTAATCACCCGTAAGGGTCTCAAGGTGCTGCTCATTTTATCGACCTCAGAAGGATGAAAGGCTGAGTGGACCTCACCGGGGATTGAACCTGCAACCCTTGGGTTGCTACAGAGCTCAGCCACAGTGCCTTAGCATGCTGTACTATCTGTCCGGCTTGCTGTGCTATCTGTCCGGCTATAACTTATCCGCCTGCTCTGAAGGCTGCTGACAGAAATCAACCCAATCGAATATGATCGGGTTGATTGACACCCCCTGCTAGCGGTGAATCTGCAGGGGGCGGCATTGCACCAGCAGTTCACAAAAACTGCTGGTGCAATGATAAATGCTGTTGGCATTTATCAATGTGCAGCGGGCATAATACGCTACATCGTATCATGTCTGCTTGCACTATGTTAAATATACCCCTTAGACTAAAGAATGTGTGCTTTGTTGTTTGAATTCAATACTTAATTAAGACTACTTTATGTTCGGCTCATCATTTTCTGAAACAATTTGTATTTTTTTTTGCATGGGCTATATGTATTCGAATCATATGATGGAGTTAATATGATCTGAACTGCGCAACCGTATTTTTCTTATTTTGTTTTCTTTCTCTTTTTTGTCTTTCTCTTTGCAAATGTACTATATATTACTCAGTGTATATGTATGAAAATGAATAAAAATGATATTTAAAAGAAAAACAAACATTGTGCTCACACCCGGGAAGTGGTGGCTGACACTGCACTAGTTGGTTAAAATGCAAGTCAATAGATAATAAATAAATAGCCATGTGATCAGGTGGCTGTCAAAAGAGGCTTAGATACAAGGGCATCTATTTATCAAAGCGTCGAGTTTCTTGCATTCAACGGCACCAATACGCTCGCCTAAGATCACCTAACATCGCGGCCGCGGACCTGAATACGTTCTCCAAAGTTACCAAAAAAGCTGTCAAAAAGCCGCGCACCAAGTACGGTGCGATGAGCAGCGGTCTGTTGTTAACTAACAGTCATCGATCTCGCTGCTCTTCGGCTTTTTTTCAGCTTTCTTGGTACCCTGTCACTAAACACCCACACTATACTATACAGTTTACCTCCTAAACCGCTGCTCCCGGAGCCCACCGCAACTCTAATAAAGTGTTTAACCCCTAAACCGCCGCTCCCAGACCCCGCCGCAACTCTAATAAAGTGTTTAACCCCTAAACCACAGCTCCCGGAGCCCACCGCAACTCTAGTAAATGTATTAACCCCTAAACCGCCGCTCACGGACCCCGCCACAACTAAATAAAGTGTTTAACCCCTAAACCGCCGCTCACGGACCCCGCCGCAACTAAATACAATTTTTAACCCCTAAACCGCCGCTCCCGGAGCACACCGCCACCTACATTATACTTATTAATTCCTAATCTGCCCCCCCTATACCGCCGCCACCTATATACATTTATTAACCACTAATCTGCCGCCCCCAACGTTGCCGACACTATATTAAATTTATTAACCACTAAACCTAAGTCTAACCCTAACCCTAACACCCCCTAACTTAAATATAATTTAAATATATCTAAATAAATATTACTATCATTAACTAAATAAATCCTATTTAAAACTAAATACTTACCTATAAAATAAACCCTAATATAGCTACAATATAACTAATAGTTACATTGTAGCTATCTTAGGGTTTATTTTTATTTTGCAGGCAAGTTTGTATTTATTTTAACTAGGTACAATAGTTATTAACTATTTAATAACTTCCTAGTTAAAATAAATACAAAAGTACCTGTAAAATAAAACCTAACCTAAGTTACAATTACACCTAACACTACACTATAATTAAATAAATTCCCTAAACTAAATACAATTAAATACAATTAAAAAATGTATCTAAAGTACAAAACCCCCCCACTAAATTACAGAAAATAATAAAATAATTACAAGATTTTTAAACTAATTGCACCTAATCTAATCCCCCTAACGAAAAAATAAAGCCCCCCAAAATAAAAAAAGCCCTACCCTACACTAAATTACAAATAGCCCTTAAAAGGGCTTTTTGCGGGGCATTGCCCCAAAGTAATCAGCTCTTTTACCTGTAAAAAAAAAAATACAACCCCGCCAAACATTAAAACCCACCACGCACACAGCCAACCCTACTCTAAAACCCACCCAATCCCCCCTTAAAAAACCTAACACTAACCCCTTGAAGATCACCCTACCTTGAGAAGTCTTCACCCAACCGGGCCGAAGTCCTCCACGAACCCGCAAAAGTGGTCCTCCAGACGGGCAGAAGTGGTCCTCCAGACGGCCAGAAGTCTTCATCCAGGCGGCATCTTCTATCTTCATCCATCCGGCGCGGAGCGGCTCCATCTTCAAGACATCCAACGCGGAGCATCCTCTTCAAACGATGTCCAACTGAAGAATGAAGGTTCCTTTAAATTACGTCATCCAAGATGGCGTCCCTTGAATTCCGATTGGCTGATAGAATTCTATCAGCCAATCGGAATTAGGGTAGAAAAAATCCTATTGGCTGATGCAATCAGCCAATAGGATTGAGCTCGCATTCTATTGGCTGTTCCAATCAGCCAATAGAATGCGAGCTCAATCCTATTGGCTGATTGGATCAGCCAATAGGATTGGACTTCAATCCTATTGGCTGAGGATTTTTATTCTATCAGCCAATCAGAATTCAAGGGACGCCATCTTGGATGACGTCATTTAAAGGAACCTTCATTCTTCAGTTGGACGTCGTTTGAAGAGGATGCTCCGCGTTGGATGTCTTGAAGATGGAGCCGCTCCGTGCCGGATGGATGAAGATAGAAGTTGCCGCCTGGATGAAGACTTCTGCCCGTCTGGAGGACCACTTCTGCCCATCTGGAGGACCACTTCTGTCGGCTTCGTGGAGGACTTTGGCCCGGTTGGGTGAAGACTTCTCAAGGTAGGGTGATCTTCAAGGGGTTAGTGTTAGTTTTTTTTAAGGGGGGATTGGGTGGGTTTTAGAGTAGGGTTGGTAGTGTGGGTGGTTGTAATGTTTGGAGGGGGTTGTAATTTTTTTTTACAGGTAAAAGAGCTGATTACTTTGGGGCAATGCCCCGCAAAAGGCCCTTTAAAGGGCTATTTGTAATTTAGTGTAGGGTAGGGCTTTTTTTGGGGGGGGGGCTTTTTTATTTTGTTAGGGGGGTTAGATTAGGTGTAATTAGTTAGTAAAAATCTTGTAATTATTTTATTATTTTCTGTAATTTAGTGTTTAGTTTTTTTTGTACTTTAGATAAAAAAATTTAATTGTATTTAATTGTATTTAGTTTAGGGAATGTATTTAATTATAGTGTAGTGTTAGGTGTTATTGTAACTTAGGTTAGGTTTTATTTTATAGGTACTTTTGTATTTATTTTAACTAGGAAGTTTTTAAATAGTTAATAACTATTTAATAACTATTGTACCTAGTTAAAATAAATACAAAGTTGCCTGTAAAATAAAAATAAACCCTAAGATAGCTACAATGTAACTATTAATTATATTGTAGCTACCTTAGGGTTTATTTTATAGGTAAGTATTTAGTTTTAAATAGGAATTATTTAGTTAATGATAGTAATATTTATTTAGATATATTTAAATTATATTTAAGTTAGGGGGTGTTAGGGTTAGACTTAGGTTTAGGGGTTAATAAATTTAATATAGTGGCGGCGGTGTAGGGGGGGCAGATTAGGGGTTAATAAATATAATGTAGGTGGCGGCGGTGTAGAGGGGGCAGATTAGGGGTTAATAAATATAATGTAGGTGGCAGCGGTGTAGGGGGCGGAAGATTAGTGGTTAATAAGTATAATGTAGGTGGCGGTGGGCTCCGGGAGCAGCGGTTTAGGGGTTAATACGTTTATTTACTTGCGGCGGGGTCCGGGAGCGGCGTTATAGGGGTTAATAAGTTTTATGTTAGGGTGTTAGGTGTACACATTCCCATAGGAATCAATGGGATATCGGGCAGCAGCGAACATAAGCTCTCACTGCTTTCCGACTCCCATTAAATCTGAAAACCAGGTACGCTGGGCTTGATTCTGAAAACCAGGTATGCTGGGCCGGAATAGTGCCGAGCGTACCTGGCAGTAGTTTGATAACTTCCAAAAGTAGTCAGATTGTGCCGAACTTGCGTTCGGAACATCTGTAGTGACTTAAGCATCGATCTGTGTGGGACTGAGTCCGGTGGATCGTATGTTACGTCACTAAATTCTACTTTTGCAGGTTTGTAGGGTTTGATAACTAAGGCGAATCAGGCTCGCCACAAATACGCTGTGGAATTCCAACGTATTTGCGGTTGACGGCTTGATAAATACATGCCAAGGTAATCACAGACGTTAAAAGTATATTAATATAACCATGTTGGCTGTGCAAAACTGGGGAATGGGTTATAAAGGGATTATCTATTTTTTGAAACACTAATATTTTTTAAATAGACTGTCCCTTTAATCACCATATAGGAAACAAATTCATCAACACATAGAAAAAATACCACCAGGCAAGGCAAGACACTGTTATTATGTTAGCAATAGCTTTATTGATATACAGGTCCATATCTAATCATCTCGGCGGGCTGAAGCAATTAGGGACAGATATGTTAGGCTTGTGAAGTTTGCTATGTGCTCTTCCAGTGGTCAGAATTAGAAAACGCTTAATTTTCAGACTTAAATTACAATAAAAGGGGTCAAAATAAATAATTAAAATGCAATGCAAACTAGTTTTAATAAATAATTAAACAATGTATAACTAAATCCCAAAGTGTTTAGTGTCCCTTTAACAGAAATTATGAAATGGAATATTATTCAGATCAAAGGGACAAGGGAGGAATTATTTACTGTGGCCAAAGACAATGTTTGTTCAGGAAGCTAGATGAAAAAAAATATATAGATGTCTGCTTAGAAATCCTACTGAGATATTTGTAAAACAGGAAAACAGCTTAATACGAGAGGTTTTTAATCTAGGTGCAGGTAACAATGAGGAAGCATAATTATTGTTATATAGCCCTAAAGTAGCAATAGTTTACTTGTTACCCAGACACACAATTCCCACCACAGAGACCTATAGTCTGTAGCATTAATTCCCTTACAGAGAAACCAAGTAAATATTTACATGCAAGGTTACAGGCAAAAGTGATAGACATCCACTCCTACGCCAGGAACACATTGCATATTCCGAATAAGATCCAGAATGTACCAACACTACGCTCAAATTTTTTTTTAGCACAGCCAGATTTGCATGCGTAATACAAGTTGAAAGTAAAAAGTTAGTGCGTTAGGAATATTTAAAACATTCCTTTGTTCTTCACATAGAAGAAAATGATCTTTGTATTTTTAAATATATATACCTGCCCCGCAAGGGCTCCGGAGCAGCTCTCATTGCTTCGTACATGGAGCCCATAGAGAGAGATATGTACTGTACAGATATATATAGAAATATTTATTTTAAAATAAAAAGAACATTTTTTCTAAGTGAAGAACATAGGAATTTCAAGTATTTATATTAAAAACTCAATAAAACACATAAAAAATTAACAAAAATGATATTACACATTTCAAGGTATTTGACTAGGAATACCTCAATTTAGGATAAAACTGTAACTGAATCTTATGAAAAAGGAACTGGGAAAATTATATATATATATATATATATATATATATATATATATATATATATATATATATATATATATATATATATATATATATATGAGGCAAAGTGCACTCCAGACATCACAGAAAAAGCCTTGGGTGCAGCAAAAACAATGCACAGTCCTGAAGAAAAGCGCACGCCTAAGGTCTTGATTATATTTCCACTGTAATGTGTAACCGTTTTCGAGCTAAAACAGCCTGTCATCAGACAAACAGAAATTTTAGCTTGAAAACGTTTACACATTAAAGTGGAAATATAATCAAGACCTTAGGAGTGCGCTTTTCTTCAGGACTATATATATATATATATTATATGCATATAGTGTGCATCATCCTATGACTGTGCACTTGTATGCCCCTTTAATGAAGGCCTGATGAGTGTCAGGCTGATTGCATTATGGACCTAGGTCAGATAAATATATTAGATCTGTTATATTTTAATTGGAGGAAAATGGATTTAAATAACCAGCAAGGAGAGGATAGTCTTTGCTGATATTGTTTTGCACTGAAAATCTGTAAAGAATATTAAGAAAAAAATGGATTGTGGGGATGGTTCCTGAGCAGGATTTCTGGCTAACTGTCCCTCTTCAGCTATTCGTTGAAAAACAGTTCTCTTGAATACCTTGATGCCTGTGTCCTAAATGTGTTTAGTCAAGACTATGACAGGCAGTTTCCTATTTTGAGTGCAGATATCTTGAATTCTTCTGTCAGTTCTTGGTTTGGTAACACAATGTTGTCCATAAGAACTCTATATTTATCCAGTATACAGGGAGTGCAGAATTATTAGGCAAGTTGTATTTTTGAGGATTAATTTTATTATTGAACAACAACCATGTTCTCAATGAACCCAAAAACGCATTAATATCAAAGCTGAATAGTTTTGGAAGTAGTTTTTAGTTTGTTTTTAGTTATAGCTATTTTAGGGGGATATCTGTGTGTGCAGGTGACTATTACTGTGCATAATTATTAGGCAACTTAACAAAAAACAAATATATACCCATTTCAATTATTTATTTTTACCAGTGAAACCAATATAACATCTCAACATTCACAAATATACATTTCTGACATTCAAAAACAAAACAAAAACAAATCAGTGACCAATATAGCCACCTTTCTTTGCAAGGACACTCAAAAGCCTGCCATCCATGGATTCTGTCAGTGTTTTGATCTGTTCACCATCAACATTGCGTGCAGCAGCAACCACAGCCTCCCAGACACAATTCAGAGAGGTGTACTGTTTTCCCTCCTTGTAAATCTCACATTTGATGATGGACCACAGGTTCTCAATGGGGTTCAGATCAGGTGAACAAGGAGGCCATGTCATTAGATTTTCTTCTTTTATACCCTTTCTTGCCAGCCACGCTGTGGAGTACTTGGACGCGTGTGATAGAGCATTGTCCTGCATGAAAATCATGTTTTTCTTGAAGGATGCAGACTTCTTCCTGTACCACTGCTTGAAGAAGGTGTCTTCCAGAAACTGACAGTAGGACTGGGAGTTGAGCTTGACTCCATCCTCAACCTGAAAAGGCCCCACAAGCTAATCTTTGATTATACCAGCCCAAACCAGTACTCCACCTCCACCTTGCTGGCGTCTGAGTCGGACTGGAGCTCTCTGACCTTTACCAATCCAGCCACGGGCCCATCCATCTGGCCCATCAAGACTCACTCTCATTTCATCAGTCCATAAAACCTTAGAAAAATCAGTCTTGAGATATTTCTTGGCCCAGTCTTGACGTTTCAGCTTGTGTGTCTTGTTCAGTGGTGGTCATCTTTCAGCCTTTCTTACCTTGGCCATGTCTCTGAGTATTGCACACCTTGTGCTTTTGGGCACTCCAGTGATGTTGCAGCTCTGAAATATGGCCAAACTGGTGGCAAGTGGCATCTTGGCAGCTGCACGCTTGACTTTTCTCAGTTCATGGGCAGTTATTTTGCGCCTTGGTTTTTCCACACGCTTCTTGCGACCCTGTTGACTATTTTGAATGAAACGCTTAATTGTTCGATGATCACGCTTCAGAAGCTTTGCAATTTTAAGAGTGCTGCATCCCTCTGCAAGATATCTCACTATGTTTGACTTTTCTGAGCCTGTCAAGTCCTTCTTTTGACCCATTTTGCCAAAGGAAAGGAAGTTGCCTAATAATTATGCACACCTGATATAGGGTGTTGATGTCATTAGACCACACCCCTTCTCATTACAGAGATGCACATCACCTAATATGCTTAATTGGTAGTAGGCTTTCGAGCCTATACAGCTTGGAGTAAGACAACATGCATAAAGAGGATGATGTGGTCAAAATACTCATTTGCCTAATAATTCTGCACTCCCTGTATATACATATATATATTTATATATACATATATAAATATATATAGAAAATAACCAGGGCCGGACCTAGCCATTGCGGGGCCCAAGGCAGGATGACAAAATGGGGCCCCCTTTCTCTCCGCCCCAACTCCGTCCAATCTCCGCCCCCAACCCCGCCCAATCTCCCCCCTCCAGCTTTTAAAATTGAAAAAAAAAAATAGAAGAAAAATCATTTAAGGTAATGCACAACATTTTATATATATATATATATATATATATATCCTATATAATAAAAGGCCAAGTGTGTTTGTCTGAAGCTGTCATGCGCAGTAGACAGCACAGCACGAGGACAAACACACCTGGCCTTTGAGAGTCCCTAAGTCTCTGCTCTGCAGTGCGAGCAGAAGTGTGCGTGACCGAGCGTGGCCGGGGGCGTGACCGAGCTTGAAGGGGGCGTGACCGAGCGTGAAGGGCCGTGAGGGGGCGTGGCTGGGCGTGAAGGGGCGGGGCCAGGCGGGCCGTGAAAGGCTGTGCAGTCTGAGAGCTCTAAACAGCTCAAAAGAGGGGAGAGAGGGGGGTAGGGAAAAGATAAGAAAGGTGAGAGAGAGATCAAGAGGGGAGAGAGAGATCAAGAGGGGAGATAAAGAGAGCACAAGAGAGGGAGCAAAAGAGAGGGGGAGAGACAGCAAAAGAGAGGGGGAGGGAGAGCAAAAGAAAGGGGACAGAGAGATCAAAAGAGAGGGGGGGAAGAGAAAGAGAGGGGGGGAGAGGAGAGAGAGAGAGAGAGGGGAGGGGGAGGGAGAGAGAGAGGGGAGGGGGAGGGAGAGAGAGAGGGGAGGGGGAGGGAGAGAGAGAGGGGAGGGAGAGAGAGAGAGAGGGGAGGGAGAGAGAGAGAGAGGGGAGGGCGAGAGAGAGGGGAGAGGGCGAGAGAGAGGGGAGAGGGAGAGAGAGAGGGGGGAGGGAGAGAGGGGAGGGGGAGAGAGAGAGGGGAGGGGGAGTGAGAGAGAGCAGGGAGAGAGAGAGAGAGAGAAGGGAGAGAGAGAGAGAGAGAGAGAGAGGGGAGGGAGAGAGAGAGAGAGAGAGAGAGAGGGGAGGGAGAGAGGGGGGAGAGAGAGAGGAGAGATGGGGGAGAGAGAGATAGAGGGGAGAGCGAGAGAGAGAGATAGGGGGGAGAGAGCGCAAAAGAGAGGGGTGAGAGAGAGAGCACAAAAGAGAGGGGGAGAGAGAGAGCGCAAAAGAGGGGGGGGGAGAGAGCGCAAAAGAGGGGGGAGAGAGAGAGCGCAAAAGAGGGGGGATAGAGAGAGCGCAAAAGAGAGGGGGAGAGAGAGCGCAAAAGAGAGGGGGGAGAGAGAAAGCGCAAAAGAGAGGGGACAGAGAGATCAAAAGAGAGGGGGGGAAGAGAAAGAGAGGGGGAGGGGGGGAGAGAGAGAGGGGGAGGAGAGAGAGAGAGAGGGGGGGAGGAGGAGAGAGAGAGAGAGAGAGAGGGGAGGGAGAGGGAGAGGGGGAGGGAGAGAGGGGAGGGAGAGAGAGAGGGGGGAGGGAGGGAGAGAGAGAGAGAGAGAGAGAGAGAGAGAGGGGAGGGAGAGAGAGAGAGGGGGGAGAGAGAGGGGAGGGATGGAGAGAGAGAGAGGGGGAGAGAGAGATAGAGGGGAGAGAGAGAGAGAGATAGGGGGAGAGAGAGAGCGCAAAAGAGAGGGGTGAGAGAGAGAGCACAAAAGAGAGGGGGAGAGAGAGCGCAAAAGAGGGGGGGGAGAGAGAGAGTGCAAAAGAGGGGGGATAGAGAGAGCGCAAAAGAGAGGGGGAGAGAGAGCGCAAAAGAGAGGGGGGAGAGAGAGAGCTCAAAAGAGAGGGGGGAGAGAGAGCGCAAAAGAGGGGGGAGAGAGCGCAAAAGAGAGGGGAGAGAGAGCGCAAAAGAGAGGGGGGAGAGAGATCTCAAAAGAGAGGGGGAGAGAAAGCGCAAAAGAGAGGGGCAGGGAGAGAGCGCAAGAGGTGGGACCGCTGTACCCTGCAAAAAATGGCCCGTGTGAACGGGCTTTAGGACTATATATATATATATAAACATATAAATCCACTAATGTGGAGCACTATAACATTGTATATATTGCAATATACCATTTGTACTATTGGAACAGCTGTTTATGTATATAATGAAGAATTATGCTGACAATTAGGTTACACTGGGCCTTATTTTTATGTGTTTTCTTATTATAACAAGAACATTACAGAGACGCCAGGGCCGGCCCTAGCAAATGCAGGTCCCTAGGCAGATTGACAGCGCTGGGCCTCTACCCAGAACAAAAAATACTTAACCAACGGGGCAATGCACATACCACACAAACACACAGATATAATACACACAGAGATACTTATATATTCATACATCTACACACTCAGACACATACACAGGTGTATACACACAACACATAGCCCACACACCACACACACAGCCCACACAACACAAACACAGCCCACACACAATAAAATAAATGATGCCCCCAGCAATAAAATGAAGTCCCCAGCAATAAAATAAAGCCCCCAGCCCCCCTGCAATAAAATGTTGCCACAGCCCTACTGCAATAAAATGATGCCCCAGTCCCACAGTCTGCAATAAATGATGCCCACAGCAATACAATGATGCCCAGTCCCCCTGCAATAAAATGATTCCCCCAACAAAAATATGATGCCCCCAGCAATAAAATGATGTCCCCAGCCCCCCAGCAATAAAATGAGTCCCCCTGCAATAAAATGATGCCCCAGACCCCTTCAATTGCCCCCAGCCCCCTGCAATAAAATGAAGTCCAGTCCCCCTGCAGCCCCTGGCCCCACTGCAAAAAAATGATGCCCCAGCCCCCCTGCAATACATGATTCCCCCAGCCCCACTGCAATGAAATGATGCCCCAGACCCCTTCAATTGCCCCCAGCCCCCTGCAATAAAATGAAGTCCAGTCCCCCTGCAGCCCCCGGCCCCACTGCAAAAAAATGATGCCCCAGCCCCCCTGCAATACATGATTCCCCCAGCCCCACTGCAATGATGCCCCCAGCAATAAGCTTAAGCCCCCAGCCCCCCCTGCAATAAAATGATGCCCAGTCCCCCTACAATAAAATGATGCCCCATCCCCACTGCAATAAAATGATGCCCCATCCCCACTGCAAAAATAAATGATTAAATAAATAAATGATTCCCCCAGCAATAAAATGAAGCCCCTTGCAATAAAATGAATCCCAGTACCTGTAATAAAATGATGCCCCCTGCAAAAAAATGATGCCCCAGCAATAAAATGATGCCCCAGCTCCCCTGCAATAAAATGATGCCCCCAGCCCCTGAAATAAATGTATGCCTTCAACAAAAATATGTTGCCCCAAGCCCCCTGCAATAAAATGATGCCCCAGCCCCACTGCAATAAAATGATGCCCCAGCCCCACTGCAATAAATGATGCCCCAGCTCCACTGCAATAAATGATGCCCCCAGCTCCACTGCAATAAATGATGTCCCCAGCAATAAAATGAAGCCCCCAGCAATAAAATGAAGACCCCAGCCCCACTGCAATAAATGAAGCCCCAGCAATAAAATGATGCCTACAGTCCCTGCAATAAAATTATGCCCCAGCTCCCCTGCAATAAAATGATGCCCCCAACAAAAAGATGATGCCCCAAACCCACCTGCAATAAATGATGCCCCCAGCAATAAAATGATGTCCCAGTCCCACGGCAATAAATTATGCCCCCAGCAATAAAATGAAGTCCCCCCTGCAGCAATAAAATGATGCCCAGTCCCCCTGTAATAAAATGATGCCCCCTGAAACAGAAATTATGCCCCAGCCCCCCTGCAAAAAAAATTATGCCCCCAGCAATACAATTATGCCCCATCTCCCCTGCAATAAAACGATGCCCCCCTGCAATAAAATGATGCCCCCAACAAAAATATGATGCCCCCAACAAAAATATGATCATCTCCCCAGCCCCCCAGCAATAAAATGAACCCCCCTGCTGCAATAAAATGATGCCCCAGACCCCTTCAATTGCCCCCAGCAATAAAATTATGCCCCAGCCCCCTTCAATTGCCCCCAGCCCCCTGCAATAAAATGCTGCCCCCATGGAGCTCTGCAGCTGAGCTGCTTACCATGATTCATGATGGCCCTGGGATGATGATCATGTACTCACTGTCACACAGCCAGCCAGCCCTGGCCCTCTACTCCTCCTCGGTCCGAGTCCGACAGTCCCACACTCGGCTCCCATGTCACAGTCTCTCCACTCTGCTGCTCATCCTCCAGGCACCTCCCACTGGAGTCCCACGGCTCACCATTTTTTTTATTGCACAGCACCGGCGGCGTGGCGGGGCTCCCCTAAGCGCAGGGCCCAAGGCAACCACCCTCGTCGCCACACCCTAAGGCCGGCCATGAAAATAACTTGTGTGATTCATTAACAAATCGAGACAGGTCAGAAGGCTTGTTTTTCCCACAGAAAACCTCTGAATTACATTGGTTCCAATGCAGCAAAGGATTCTGGGTAAGATATGTAAATGAGGTTCACAATGACACACTTTTTTACTTCAAGTCTGGTTTTACACAGACTCCCTTTACGCCAAAGCATCGCTGTTCACACAGCTTATAAGCTTGGCAAGGGTTAGTGCAGTGATTCAGAACCATCCCAGGACAGCCTGTTTTGTGGTGTTTGCCACTCATCAGCTGGGAGAAGGTTTGAATCACTGCTGGGTGAAGTTGATTTCTGGGCAAAATACAACAACATTTAAAATTAGGGGGAGGCAAAAAGTGAGTTTAAAATCCTCCACTACGCACAAAATATAGAAAATAACTCAATGTGTAGTTCATTAACAAATCTAGACAGACCAGAAGGCTTGTATTTTTCCCACAACAAACCTCTGAATTACATTGTTTCCAATGCAGCAAAGGATTCTGGGTAAGATATGCAAATGAGCTACGGAATTTGGTGGCACTATACAAATAAATGATAATAATAATAATAATAATAATAATAATAATAATAATAATAATAATAATAAATGAGGTTCACAATAACACACTTTTTAAAATTTAAATATATATACACACATACATATATTAATGCACATTTATAAACAAATGTTTTATTATTTCATTAGCAGGTATTTGGCATTGGCATTTATTGGTGACCCCTCGACTTTTGCTTAGGAACCTGCATGTCCCAGTATATGTCTTTCCTGGAGTTGTCTCTGTCCTCATTTGGCAACCTAACATGCTGGGAGGTATTATTACAGATACTTTCATCACACTAACAGTGACTCTCCCTTCTTTCCATCTCTGCACAACATTACATGCACTAGTTTAGCAGTCCCACTGGAGATAACACACAAGGTAATCCCAGGGTCAAATTAGTTTGTATCCTGTAGGAAATCCCATGATTAACAGAAAGAAAGAACACTTATCCTTGAGCATACCTCTCAACATTTGTGGTTAGGTATTATGGACTCTGGAGGTTGAGAAGTGCCCTAATCATTTTGTGAGTGGGGCTGTGTCAGAAAAGGAGGGTCATGAGTGAATAGTGGGTGGGATTATGGGCATTTCTAAGTGGTCAGTGGGAGTGTCTGGGCAGTTTGTGTGTGTATCAGTGTCATTTATGGGCATGTCTAGGCAGTTTATGTGTGTATCAGGGCAGTTTATGGGCGTTCCCTGGCAGATTGGGTGTGTATCAGTGCAGTTTATTAGCGTGCCTGGGCAGTTTGTGTGTGTATCAGTGCAGTTTATTAGCGTGCCTGGGCAGATTGTGTGTGTATCAGTCAGGGCCGGACTGGGACCAAAAAGAGGCCCGGGCATTTTAGGGCCAAAGAGGCCCAACCCCCCCCCCCCCCTATGAAAAAAATTAAGTATAATTTTTTTATTATTATTATTATTATTTTTAAAAAAAAACACAACAACAAAAATAAATAAAGTGCTACTTTTTAACTGACCCAGGACTAGCAACCCACCAAAATAGATACATTGTGTGTGCTGTGTGGTGCAGCCACGTGACATGGAGGAGTCCATCATGGCACGTGTAATATATATCCCCATGTGCATTCCCCATATGGCCAGCGCAGACTCAGAGACTGAGCAGCTCAGTCAGCTCAGCACTCAGCTGTACATAGTAGTATACACAGTCTCAGCTCAGATGCATGATGTGACACTCACTCTCACACTGCCGGCCCAGCCAGGCCTAGTTAGTACTGTACTGCTGCTGACTGACTAGTCTTAGTCTAGAAATAGAATAGATCATCATCACTTACTAGTACTAGTAACCTAAACTATGATTGACTGTAGACAGTTTACACAGCTTGCTTCTTAGCCTAGTAACTTACTAGGCTAAGAAGCAAGCTGTGTACTGTCTACAGTCAATCATAGTTTAGGTTACTAGTACTAGTCATCAATCAAGTTAGTCAACTGTTTACTGTTATTATGTTATATAAAACCGCCGGTCAGTGCAGTCACCTTACCTGCTGCCCTGCTGCTGCTGCCGGCCACCTGCTGAGTCGCAGACAGCCTCCTCAGTCCTGACGACAACGTCCTCCTCCTGACCTCCTCCTCCATCATGATTAGAGTCAGGACCCGGCCCGGGCCCAGCCAGCCAGGGCAACATATTTCCGGCCTCGCCGCCTGCTCCAGCCAGGCCTGAGGTGAGGCCTCTAGTCTTCTCCGCCCTTGGCGCCCTACACGAGAAAAGTCACGTGGTGGTGGACCCGTCACCCGGCCGGCACGAGGCAATGCGGCATGTGTGCAGCCGCGTGCAGGGCGTGTGTCTATCACACTTTGCGCGCCATAATATTCCAGGCAGTCTCCAGGCAGATTCCATGGGCCTCGCCCTCCTCCCCATTCTAATTGGCCCGGCCGCACATGCGCACTGCTTTTGGCCCGGCCGCACATGCGCACTGCTTCTGGCCCGGCCCCTGTTCCAGACACTGTCTCCAGGCAGATTCCATGGGCCTCGCCCTCGCCCTCCTCCCCATTCTAATTTGCCCGGCCGCACATGCGCACTGCTTCCGGCCAGCCCCTGTGAGTGATGCACTGACGTCGGACTCGGAGTCTGACGTCACTCAAAGGGGCCGGCGCCGGAAGCAGTGCGCATGACTGTCGTGTGGCCGGCCAATCAGAAAAGGGAGAGGCCCATGGAATCTGAAATGTAGATGGTGCGGCGGCCCTGAAAGTCAAGATGGGCTGGCTGCCTGGGCCTGGCTGATGATGATCATGATAACAATTTCAATTTGCAATTTCACAGCCAGGCCCAGCAGAGAGAGACTAGTTGGTTGTGGGCCGGGCCGCCTGTGGCAACTCTCTTACACTTAACTTGCACAAATGCGCACTGTGCATGATGTCATGATAACTGTGCGACGGCCGCATGCGCACCGCCACCTCCATTGGCAGTAGTAGTCAGTGAGTCTCTCTGAACAAACTGAGAAAGAGAAACAAACATAAATAATTACAAAGATTTATTAAATAAATATAAAAAAAAAAAAGGTGTCAAATTTTTTTTTTTCTATGTGGCGTGACTGAGGTCGCAGTGGGCGGGGCTGTGGGCGGGGCTAAACTACATTGCGGCCTACCGGGCAAATGCCCGGTATGCCCGATGGCCAGTCCGGGCCTGGTATCAGTGCAGTTTATGGGCGTGCCTGGGCAGATTGTGTGTGTATCAGTGCAGTTTATGGGCGTGTCTGGGCAGTTGGTGTTTGTTTAAAGGGCCATAATACCCAAATGTTGAAACACTTGAAAGTGATGCAGCATAGCTGTAAAAAGCTAACTAGAAAATATCACCTGAACATCTCTATTTAAAAAAGAAAGATATTTTACCCCAAAAGTTCCTCAGTAGCCATATCCCATTGTAAAGGACTTCTAAGCAGCAAATCAGTATGTCTGTCCCGGGACAGCGGAAGGAGTAAGCTTTCGTGCACACGCATCTTATTTCTCTATTCAATGTAAGGAAGTTTACAATGAAATCTCATGAAAGTTAAGTGAAATCTCATGAGATCACAGTAAGAGAGTTCATGACCTCAGCACTGTTGATGCTAATTCACTGCTGTTCATTTCTGCAGTTGGGCTGCAGCTGAAGTATAACTTTTTACACAGAACTTGCTCTGCTGAGCTGAGGAAATTGTGAGGTAAAATATCTTCCTTTTTTACATAGAAATGCTCAGGTGATATTTTCCTGTCAGCTTTTTACAGTTATACTGCATCAGTTTCAAGTTATTTAGCATATGAGTATTATGTCCCTTTAAATCCAGTTTATGGTTGTGTCTGGGCAGTTGGTGTTTGTTTAAATGCAGTTTATGGTTGCGTCTGGGCAGTTGGTGTTTGTTTAAATGCAGTTTATGGGCATGTCTGGATAGTTGGTGTTTGTATAAATGCAGATTATGGGCGTGTCTGGGCAGTTTGTGTTTGTATCATTGCAGTTTACAACTGTAATAATTCTACAATGTGATGCCATGATAATATCCAAATCTATTATCATGGCATCACATTGTAGGATTATTACAGTTGTTTAGTGATAGATTCGCCAGCTTAGTCATCAAACGCTCGTAATAGGGGAGGCACCGCATATGATAGGTTAGATAGTTGCTCATCATCACCACTCTGTTTAGTATGGAGGATCGACATCACACTTTAGAGGCGGGGTTATGACATCACTCCATATGTATGGACAGTCCTTTGGCACGTAGTAAACACTGATCGGGTTATACATATCCACTGCCACCACTATCTTTATATATTCTTAGGTATTTGGGAGCGCAGCGGCAGTCAGAGCCATTAGCAGCACTGCACACAGACTGTCTGACAGGCTCAGCGTAAGACTATGGGACATTGAGTTGAAATGATGCATATAATTTATATTTCAGTGCTTGTAGTGTGTCATGCACCGTCATTGTGTACCTGTTAGCTGTGAATACTCTGCAGCATTATGGTTTTAGAATTTGTATCGTATGGGCTGGGCTGGAGGGGGGCATGGCTGTGCCAGTCTAAACAAATTTCCAGGGCCGGTCTGATTTCCCAGTCCGGCCCTGATCATAACCGTGGCACCAAGGCACACAGGGCAGAACAGGAGCGAATAAGACCGGGAATATCCAAGCTACCTCTCATACACACTACCATGTCTCCCCTCAGAGTGACCATAATTGGTTTGGGCAATTCAGTCAGAATCAGCAGTCATCACTGTGCCACAAGCAGTGACTATCACTGATTTGGGTCATAGTGTCATAAGGACTGACCCGTTGAAACTAGGAGGTAAATAATAAATGCAACCAACTGTGATCTTGATGTAGTGTTATCCATTGCTGGTATTTATTTATGGGAGCAACAATTACGTCACTTAATTTCCTAAAACTAGACTATCTTATTTTACTGGTACAGTCTCCAACTCCCATCAATAAATGGTGAAATCCTAATTTTTTCACTGTTTGGGTAAGTGCTTACCAAGAATACTATGTGAATAGTTATAATTTGCTACTTACTGCTTCTACTCTAACCTCCCATCCCTAGACTAGTGCTGACCTCTCAACCACAACCATTAACCACTAATGACTTCTAGTTACTAGACATGTGCATGGCGAAAAAAATTCTGTTTGGTTCAGATCGATTTGGATTTTTTCGAATTTCGGTTCGGATCGATTCGAATTCGGAAACATTTGAATCAATTCGGTTCGGATTCGTTTCGGATTCATTCGTATTCGAATAAATTCGGCTGGATTCGGTTCGATTCGGTTCAGTTTGGAAATTCGGAATTTCGGTATGTGTTAGGTGGGATGGGCTGTGTATTAGACTAGTATTATGTACTGTATATTAGGTGTAATCCATAGCAGAGTGATATAACCTAATATACTGTATAACAGTATTTCTCAACAGCCGGGCCGCGGCCCACTACCGGGCCGCGACGGCCCTGCTGGTGGGCCGCGACCCGACATTGCCTCCAGACACTCGCTCTGACAGGCCCGCCTTTACACATCTCCTAAATTTTGGACGAGCCTGTCAGAGTGCCACTGCGCATGTCAGTTTGCGCACTGTGTCACTGTGAGCATGTAGCGGCGGGCGGGCGCACTGTGAGTGACCGGATAGAAGTGGCTGGCGGCGTGCAGAGGTGAAGCATCGGCTCACAGGTAAGTAAGCCCACTGACACCAATTACATAATTACGGCCACTGACACCAATGTGTATATGTAAACTGTGTGTGTATATATATATATATATATATATATATATATATATATATATATATATATATATATATATATGGATCCCACTTACACCAATGAATTATAAAATATTAACCCACTGTAAACTATATATATATATATATATTATGTATAAATATATATATATATATATATATATATATATATATATATATGGATCTCACTGACACCAATGAATTATCATATAATTAACCCACTGTTATATATATATATTATAATTATATGATAATTCATTGGTGTGGGATCCATATATAATATATATAAATGGTTTATAGTGGGTTAATTTTATAATTCATTGGTGTCAGTGGGTGAGGGAGGAGAGAGAGAGAGAAAGAAAGAAAGAAAGAAAGAAAGAAAGAGAGGGAGGAGAGAGAGAGGGAGGAGAGAGAGAAAGAGAGGGAGGAGAGAGAGAGAGGGAGAGAGAGAGAGAGAGAGGGAGGAAATAGATAGAGACAGAGAGAGAGAAGGAGAGAGGGGAGGAGAGAGAGAAAAAGAGAGAGAGGGGAGGAGATAGAGAAAAAGAGAGAGAGGGGAGGAGAGAGGGAGAGAGAGAGAGAGAGAGAGAGAGAGAAAGAGAGGGGAGGAGAGAAAGAGACTGTGTGTGTATATATATATATATATTTCTTCCAAACCTACTGCAACCCACTCCCGATGCTTACCGGGCCCTGGACCGGTCCGGCAAAAACTTACCGGGCCTTGAGTTCACTTAGGTTGAGAACCACTGCTGTATAATACTAGTGTAATCCATGGCCATCCGAACCTACCGAATAAATCCGAACTAATTCGGATTTATTCGGTAGATTCGGCACTATTTCAATTCGGAAATTTGAATCGATCCGAATCTCCGAATTTGACGAATTCGGCCAAATTTCCGAATCGATCCGAAACGAATCGCACATTTCTACTAGTTACTATAGGCTTATCGATTAGGATGCGAAGAATATAGTTGTTATCCCTCCCAAAGCTCTAGGGAGCAGCATTAGACAACTTTTTCTGTCTCTTCTCAATCTATTATACAGCAGACGCAGAGAGGTTTAATAGAGATTTAAAAATTAGTCTTTGTTGTCACCCCAAATGAAGCATTCAAGTGCAACAGATCAAATGACTACTCTTTTATATGGGTGAAAAATAAAAGGGAAGGCTGTAAAGGAGGAGCTCAGTTTTTTACATTTTGCTACGGGGCCTAGGGTTTCTTTAGTTATGCCCCAGACTGGTCAAGCAGTAACCTCTCATCAATGAGCATTCTGCCCCTGCTCTTCAACTATTGACTGTTCAATCAGTTTTATTACTAAAATCTGGTCATGAACACAGACCAGCAGTTTAAAGTTTCCATATCACAGTACCTACCTCCATCCCTGTACAATTGCAGAGCCTGTATGTGTCTGCTTATGCACACCATGCTGTTGCATTGGTCATACTAATGATAATTAACACTGCGAACACAGATGCCAACATGTATGTTGTTTAATATAATTCCTCTATATATGTAGAAATACTAACTTGCATAGCCATATCCTCACCGTCTCTGACCATTGACCATGCCCCTGACCACACCCCCAATAGCACTGCGCCAGGCGGTCCCAGTTTCACCTCTAAAAATGATGGTAAGCCTACTTATAAGTGTTCTGTATTTTAAGGGATGGGTGGCAACCCTCTGCCTGAGCAAGAATGTAGAACTTCTCCAATTCCTGATGGAACTTTTGAAATCCATGTACACAGTTCCTACATCTGCAAGGCCTGGATTTTAGTTAGAAATATGTATTTACATACATGTTTTAAACATGCAGCAAGATTTAAAGGAACAGTAAACACCTTGTAATAACAAGACATTTCCATTTGTGTTGCTATAGAATAACATATCAACCAATTTATAATATTTTAAAAACAAACGGACATCCTTTTTACTGCAATTACTTTTCAATAGCCAAACTCCACTACCAATCTGCCTTATTTGGAGGAACCCATCTGGGCTTTAAGACAAGGCTACTGTCATAAATATAGTATAATGTACATTGTTTTGTAGCTGATATATACAGATATGTATCAGAGTTATCATTGGTAAATCAGCAGGGTTTATTTAAAGTTTTAATAATTAGAAAATGCTCTATTGTCAGAGCTAATCACACGAAAAGGAGGCAAAATAAATAAAAGTATTTGGCAAAGTTGTTTTATTTTGCATTTATAAACCTTTTATAATAATTGGGGGGAAAACTCTCAAGGTTTTTACTGACATTTTAAGGAGTGATTAATCTACATCATAATACAGTTATTGGATCCTTTATCTTATTTAAAAAAAATGGGATAAAAGTATTTGTAAAATTACTGGTTACCTTTTTTTTTGATCCTTAAAGTAAGAATTATATAATCTTCCTAAAGATGGAGTTCTATCAACATTTTGTAAACTTCAGAAGGTAGTTAGTTTGATCCTCCTACCTTATTTAACAAGGAGGTCTTAGGCATTTATTTATTTTTTTCCCAATATCAATGGTCTATTCACAAGGGGATACAAATTTTCTTTTTAAATTAAGAGAGTTGGCCCACTCTTCTTTACAACGTTGCTTCAGTTTATTGAGGTTTGTGGGCATTCATTTATGCCCACAGCTCTCTTAAGGTCCCGTCACAGGTTGAGGTCTGGACTTTGATTGGGCCATTGCAACACCTTGATTCATTTATTTTTTCAGCCATTCTGTTGTAGATTTGCTGGTGTGCTTGGGATCATTGTCCTGATGCATGACCCATTTTCGGCCAAGCTTTAGCTGTCATACAGATGGCTTCACATTTGACTCTAGAATTCAATGTTAGTTTTTGGACAAGTATACATGTTTTTTTGCCTGCACCTTGGCAGGTGATTTGGGGAGTGCACTTCTATGGACTTTGTTATATATATATATATATATATATATATATATATATATATATACTGTATATATATAAGTCAATCTGTAGGAATAAACGCACAAAGAATCTCCTCATAGTGTTATCAAGTTTAATAAAAATTCATAAAACAAACAATCACATAATCCCCCCTTAAAGGTGAGTACTCACAAGACAGAACCTCAATCGATATGAGATAAGGATTAGGCAATGAGCACCACAGTTGGTGTTGGTAAGAAAAATAGAGTCCCACTTGTCAGTGTAAAAAGACCGTATGCACCTATCTTCGGCTCTATAGATGCAAAAATGGTTCGCTGTATGGTCCGTTATGTTGTGACCAAAAGAGTCCCAATCCAGATACAATTAATGCCACAATCAGTGTGGCAACAAATTAAAAACTTTGAACCGCTCCTGAGTAACAAGTTCAAACCTTCGGCGTGCTGCACCATGGTGTAAGGTGGGCATGGCCTAACGCATTTCACGGATGTAACCGCTTCGTCAGAGGCATCATATTTGCCCACCAAGCCAATCGGTCTATTTATGAATAGACACGCAAAGGAAAGAGCACGCCTAAGAAAACACCTTAAAGCCACGGTGAAGGCAACTCATTCAGAAAAAGAATGTAACATTACATAATTCACATTGGAACTCCAGTGTTGGTACTGGAGTACTATTTGATAAGCTGCCGTGCCTCCCAGAGTGTGAAGTAAAGGGAAAAGGACATTGGTCCCCAGATAAGACTTTTTGATCTTATATACACATACTGCTACATAACATGTTTTTTTAATTTTTAGGTGTATATAACGGTCTTTGCATTGTATATTGTGTGTATGTGCGCAGTTTTTAGTCTGTATGTCTCACACGTATTTTCTTTTCATATATATATATATATATATATATATATATATATATATATATATATATATATACATATATATATATATATATATACACGCACACACAGTTTGGCTGTCAAAGGGGTTACATGCAAGGCAGAGTTGTAGGAGGTAGGAGATGGAAGATAAGGCTTGACTTCTTGAGCTAAAATGAATGGCTGGTGCCTATTCCCAGCTGTATTTGCAGAAGAGCTACATTAAACCTGCACAGACAGCTACATGAGCGGCAGACCCCCTCTCCCTCTCTCCTCTTAGCTGACAGGCTGCAAGATACAGAGGAGCGCTCAGCACATGGTAAATTAGCAGATAGAGCAAATAATACAAGTGTGATCCTAAGACCCCTCCTATTCTTGAGGAGCACTTACCATAGTGTCCCTCAGCCTAGTCTGTGACCCCTATAGTTATGCCCCTGGTAAAAAAAATTACAACAGTTATTTAACAATTAATTTAACAACTAGAGGGCATTAGTTCATGTGTGCCATATAGATAACATTGTGCTCATGCACGTGGAGTAATCTAGGACTAAAATGCATGTCTGTCAAAAGAACTGAAATAAGGGGGAAGTCTGCAGGGGCTTAGATACAAGGTAATCCCAGAGGTAAAAAGTGTATTAATATACTGTAACTGTGTTGGTTATGCAAAATTGGGGAATAGGTAATAAAGGGATTATCTATCTTTTTAAACAATAAAAATTCTGATGTAGACTGTCCCTTTAAAGGAATCGCTCACTGATTTGGGCCATGTTGCATGTTCATATTGTCAATGTTTCTGATTGGCTGTGAAGGCTGTGCAATAAAAAAGAGTTTGAGTCCACCATTTTACATTTGTGCAGGTTCTTTTGTTCGGGATATCGGTTTTGTTGTTTGGTGATCAAATCCATTATTTGTAGTTTGGGGTGCAAATGTGGTAAAATGGAGATTGAACCTCGTTGCAGTTATCCAGCTTGACTGTTTTTGACTTAGAAAGATTGTAACGGGTTGTTAACAAAAACAAAACAGCTGTTTAATTTTTCTGATATATCAAGTGACCTATTTATAACTGCCCCTAATTGGCCACGACAGAGAAGGTAACCAAAGTTACAACATTACAGCTCCAATTGTTTTGAAGAAACTAACAGCTAGATTTAGAGTTTGGCGGTAGCCGTGAAAACCAGCGTTAGAGGCTCCTAACGCTGGTTTTGGGCTACCGCTGGTATTTAGAGTCAATCAGGAAAGGGTCTAACGCTCACTTTGCAGCCGCGACTTTTCCATACCGCAGATCCCCTTACGTCAATTGCGTATCCCATTTTTTCAATGGGATCTTTCTAACACCGGTATTTAGAGTCGTGGCTGAAGTAAGCGTTAGAAATCTAACGACAAAACTCCAGCCGCAGAAAAAAAGACAGTAGTTAAGAGCTTTCTGGGCTAACGCCGGTTTATAAAGCTCTTAACTACTGTGCTCTAAAGTACACTAACACCCATAAACTACCTATGTACCCCTAAACCGAGGCCCCCCCCCACATCGCCGCCACTCTATTAAAAAATTTTAACCCCTAATCTGCCGCTCCGTACACCGCCGCCACCTACGTTATCCCTATGTACCCCTAATCTGCTGCCCCTAATACCGCCAACACCTACATAATATTTATTAACCCCTAATCTGCCGCCCCCAACGTCGCCGCCACCTACCTACACTTATTAACCCCTAATCTGCCGACCGGACCGCACCGCTACTATAATAAATGTATTAACCCCTAATCCGCCTCACTCCCGCCTCAATAACCCTATAATAAATTGTATTAACCCCTAATCTGCCCTCCCTAACATCGCCGACACCTAACTTCAAGCATTAACCCCTAATCTGCCGACCGGAGCTCACCGCTACTCTAATACATTTTTTAACAACTAAAGCTAATTCTAACCCTAACCCTAACACCCCCCTAAGTTAAATATAATTTTTAGCTAACGAAATAAATTAACTCTTATTAAATAAATTATTCCTATTTAAACTAATTACACCTACTCTAAGCCCCCTAATAAAATAACAAAGACCCCCAAAATAAAAAAATGCCCTACCCTATTCTAAAATTAAAATAGAAAAGCTCTTTTACCTTACCAGCCCTGAAAAGGGCCCTTTGCGGGGCATGCCCCAAAGAATTCAGCTCTTTTGCCTGTAAAAAAAAACATACAATACCCCCCCCAACATTACAACCCACCACCCACATACCCCTAATCTAACCCAAACCCCCCTTAAATAAACCTAACACTAAGCCCCTGAAGATCTCCCTACCTTGTCTTCACCACGCCGGGTTCACTGATCGATCCAGAAGAGCCTCCGAAGTCTTCATCCAAGCCCAAGCGGGGGGCTGAAGATGTCCATGATCCGACTGAAGTCTTCATCCAAGCGGGAGCTGAAGAGGTCCATGATCGGGCTGTAGTCTTCATCCAAGCGGGAGTTGAAGAGGTCCATGATCGGGCTGAAGTCTTCCAGCGGCATCTTCAATCTTCTTTCTTCCGGATCCATGGTCATCCCGCCGACGCGGAACATCCATCTTCACCGACGAATGACGGTTCCTTTAAGGGACGTCATCCAAGATGGCGTCCCTCGAATTCCGATTAGCTGATAGGATTCTATCAGCCAATCGGAATTAAGGTAAGAAAATTCTGATTGGCTGATGGAATCAGCCAATCAGAATCAAGTTCAATCCGATTGGCTGATCCGATCAGCCAATCAGATTGAGCTCGCATTCTATTGGCTGATCGGAACAGCCAATAGAATGCGAGCTCAATCTGATTGGCTGATCGGATCAGCCAATCGGATTGAACTTGATTCTGATTGGCTGATTCCATCAGCCAATCAGAATTTTCCTACCTTAATTCCGATTGGCTGATAGAATCCTATCAGCCAATCGGAATTCGAGGGACGCCATCTTGGATGACGTCCCTTAAAGGAACCGTCATTCGTCGGGAAGTCGTCGGTGAAGATGGATGTTCCGCGTCGGCGGGATGAACTACATGGATCCGGAAGAAAGAAGATTGAAGATGCCGCTTGATAGAAGACTTCAGTCGGATCATGGACCTCTTCAGCTCCCGCTTGGATGAAGACTTCAGCCGGATCATGGACATCTTCAGCCCCCTGCTTGGGCTTGGATCAAGACATCGGAGGCTCTTCTGGATCGATCGGTGAACCCGGCGTGGTGAAGATAAGGTAGGAAGATCTTCAGGGGCTTAGTATTAGGTTTATTTAAGGGGGGTTTTGGTTAGATTAGGGGTATGTGGGTGGTGGGTTGTAATGTTGGGGGGGGTATTGTATGTTTTTTTTTTACAGGCAAAAGAGCTGAATTCTTTGGGGCATGCCCCGCAAAGGGCCCTTTTCAGGGCTGGTAAGGTAAAAGAGCTTTTCTATTTTAATTTTAGAATAGGGTAGGGCATTTTTTTATTTTGGGGGTCTTTCTTATTTTATTAGGGGGCTTAGAGTAGGTGTAATTAGTTTAACATTGTTGTAATATTTTTCTAATGTTTGTAAATATTTTTTTATTTTTTGTAACTTAGTTCTTTTTTATTTTTTGTACTTTAGTTAGTTGATTTAATTGTAGATAATTGTAGGTATTTTATTTAATTTATTTATTGATAGTGTAGTGTTAGGTTTAATTGTAACTTAGATTAGGATTTATTTTACAGGTAATTTTGTAATTATTTTAACTAGGTAGCTATTAAATAGTTATTAACTATTTAATAGCTATTGTACCTGGTTAAAATAAATACAAAGTTGCCTGTAAAATAAATATTAATCCTAAAATAGCTACAATATAATTATAATTTATATTGTAGCTATATTAGGGTTTATTTTACAGGTAAGTATTTAGCTTTAAATAGGAATAATTTATTTAATAAGAGTTAATTTATTTCGTTAGATTTAAATTATATTTAACTTAGGGGGGTGTTAGTGTTAGGGTTAGACTTAGCTTTAGGGGTTAATACATTTATTAGAGTAGCGGTGAAATCCGGTCTGCAGATTAGGGGTTAATTATTGTAGGTAGGTGGAGGCGACGTTGGGGGCGGTAGATTAGGGGTTAATAAATATAATATAGGGGTCGGCGGTGTTAGGGGCAGCAGATTAGGGGTACATAGGTATAATGTAGGTTGCAGCGGTGTACGGAGCGTCAGATTAGGGCTTAATAATAATATGCAGGGGTCAACGATAGCAGGGACAGCAGATTAGGTGTTAATAAATATAATATAGGGGTCGGCGGTGTTAGGGGCAGCAGATTAGGGGTACATAGGTATAATATAGGTTGCAGCGGTGTACGGAGCGGCAGATTAGGGCTTAATAATAATATGCAGGGGTCAGCGATAGCGGGGGCGGCAGATTAGGGGTTAATAAGTGTAAGATTAGGGGTGTTTAGACTCGGGGTACATGTTAGGGTGTTAGGTGCAGACTTAGGAAGTGTTTCCCCATAGGAAACAATGGGGCTGCGTTAGGAGCTTAACGCTGCTTTTTTGCAGGTGTTAGGTTTTTTTTCAGCTCAAACAGCCCCATTGTTTTCTATGGGGGAATCGTGCACGAGCACGTTTTTGAAGCTGGCCGCGTCCGTAAGCAACGCTGGTATTTAGAGTTGCAGTGGCGGTAAATATGCTCTACGCTCCCTTTTTTGGAGCCTAACGCAGCCCTTCTGTGAACTCTAAATACCAGCGGTATTTAAAAGGTGCGGGGGGGAAAAAGAATGCGTAGCTAACGCACCCCTTTGGCCGCAGAACTCTAAATCTAGCCGTAAAACTTTACACTTATTTTGTCAATATTTAAATTGCTAATTAAACTTTAAAAAATACATCTACATTCTCAGACTAATCTTTTATTTAAATGCATCATTCTATCTAGAATTTGTTTAGTGTTTAATGTCCCTTTAAATGTTACCAACATGTTTCTCCTGTGTTCGGCCCTTTCGATTTCAGAATTAAAGTTTTTACACACATTTTTTAAGTAACCTGTACAATATTTTGATGTAGTTGTCAAACGATTATAGAAGCTTTAAAACTTGGCTTCTCTCTTTTTTTACATGTGTTCTATCACCCATATGGTGCTCAAAGTGCCAGACACCATACATTTTATATAAGAATAAATCACAGGCAGTGCTAGATCTTATATGGGACAATAAGTATATATATATATATATATATAACGTATTTCCAAAAAGCAGGCACTCACTGGACTTTACTTTAAAACATATGTATTTATTATCAAAACTTTAAAAGACAAACGTTTCGGCACTACATTGTGCCTTTGTCAATGTCATAGCAAAACAAACATACAAACAGAGTGCAGCTCCACACCCCAAAATCAATATTTACATGATAAAAACAATACCCCTTAAATACTACCTTAATTACTTGATGAAACCCCGCCAAACATCTCAACACGCCACTCCAAATCCACATGGTCCTGACGTCACGCTGACACGCTAGTCGTGCCTAGCGTGATGACGCATAGCACAGCGTTGCCATAGCAACGTCAGAGGCGTCTCATCAGTGTGTCAGGTGATAGAAGAACTTCCTGATCAGCTGTGCGCATGCTCTCCACTTTACGTTATAGGCTGGCAAAGCCGTTGCCCTTGGTGATAGTGGTATACAAACCACAAATAGAGCATAGCAGCAAGCTATCAGGATGTTACATAAATATGGCCAAAGAGGAATTAAACCGCTAATAGCACCAAAGACTCAGAGTGTTCACTCTTAACGCGCTATTGCTTAAAGTGCCTAAAAAGCGCACACTTTGCAAGTAGCAACTATCAACTGGCTCAGTCTCCCTATTGAATTAAACCACCTCATCTAGGCTTAAAAAAACCATATAAAGTTATTGGTACCACACTGCAATCTCATAATAATAAGCAAAGCAGTGTTTGGTAAGTGCATAGTTAAATTGCACAGTACCTGAGCTTATGCCCCCAAAAAGATCTAAAGGCATAAAACCCTTGATCTTAAACCAACACATACAGGGAGTGCAGAATTATTAGGCAAATTAGTATTTTGACCACATCATCCTCTTTATGCATGTTGTCTTACTCCAAGCTGTATAGGCTCGAAAGCCTACTACCAATTAAGCATATTAGGTGATGTGCATCTCTGTAATGAGAAGGGGTGTGGTCTAATGACATCAACACCCTATATCAGGTGTGCATAATTATTAGGCAACTTCCTTTCCTTTGGCAAAATGGGTCAAAAGAAGGACTTGACAGGCTCAGAAAAGTCAAAAATAGTGAGATATCTTGCAGAGGGATGCAGCACTCTTAAAATTGCAAAGCTTCTGAAGCGTGATCATCGAACAATCAAGCGTTTCATTCAAAATAGTCAACAGGGTCGCAAGAAGCGTGTGGAAAAACCAAGGCGCAAACTAACTGCCCATGAACTGAGAAAAGTCAAGCGTGCAGCTGCCAAGATGCCACTTGCCACCAGTTTGGCCATATTTCAGAGCTGCAACATCACTGGAGTGCCCAAAAGCACAAGGTGTGCAATACTCAGAGACATGGCCAAGGTAAGAAAGGCTGAAAGACGACCACCACTGAACAAGACACACAAGCTGAAACGTCAAGACTGGGCCAAGAAATATCTCAAGACTGATTTTTCTAAGGTTTTATGGACTGATGAAATGAGAGTGAGTCTTGATGGGCCAGATGGATGGGCCCGTGGCTGGATTGGTAAAGGGCAGAGAGCTCCAGTCTGACTCAGACGCCAGCAAGGTGGAGGTGGAGTACTGGTTTGGGCTGGTATCATCAAAGATGAGCTTGTGGGGCCTTTTCGGGTTGAGGATGGAGTCAAGCTCAACTCCCAGTCCTACTGCCAGTTTCTGGAAGACACCTTCTTCAAGCAGTGGTACAGGAAGAAGTCTGCATCCTTCAAGAAAAACATGATTTTCATGCAGGACAATGCTCCATCACATGCGTCCAAGTACTTCACAGCGTGGCTGGCAAGAAAGGGTATAAAAGAAGAAAATCTAATGACATGGCCTCCTTGTTCACCTGATCTGAACCCCATTGAGAACCTGTGGTCCATCATCAAATGTGAGATTTACAAGGAGGGAAAACAGTACACCTCTCTGAACAGTGTCTGGGAGGCTGTGGTTGCTGCTGCACGCAATGTTGATAGTGAACAGATCAAAATACTGACAGAATCCATGGATGGCAGGCTTTTGAGTGTCCTTGCAAAGAAAGGTGGCTATATTGGTCACTGATTTGTTTTTGTTTTGTTTTTGAATGTCAGAAATGTATATTTGTGAATGTTGAGATGTTATATTGGTTTTACTGGTAAAAATAAATAATTGAAATGGGTATATATTTGTTTTTTGTTAAGTTGCCTAATAATTATGCACAGTAATAGTCACCTGCACACACAGATATCCCCCTAAAATAGCTATAACTAAAAACAAACTAAAAACTACTTCCAAAACTATTCAGCTTTGATATTAATGAGTTTTTTGGGTTCATTGAGAACATGGTTGTTGTTCAATAATAAAATTAATCCTCAAAAATACAACTTGCCTAATAATTCTGCACTCCCTGTATACCACCCCCCCGTATGCTTCAAGCCAAAAAAGAGTATGGTAGATACAAATAACAGCAGACCCCTAGGACAATCTTCAATTCCTCAGCAGTGGATCATTTCTAATAAAAGGGGCTAAAGTCCAATGTGGTGTTAAGTCCCTTCGGGGTCAAAGTACCCATTTTGTAAATCCATCTGCTTTCACGTTGGAGTAGCTTTTTACCCCTATCTCCACCCCTAGGATTGGGGGGGGGGGATGTGGTCAATGAGCATAGATCTAATGCTAGACACAGGATGTTTAAGGTGTGCATAATGGCGTGCCACCGGTTGATCCGACTCACCCCTCTTTAGAGCCTCCCGAATGGCATGGCGATGATTGGCCATCCTATCACGGAAGGAAGTGATTGTTTTACCTATATACACAAGAGAACACGGACAAATGAGCATGTAAATCACGAAGGTACTGGTGCAACTTAAGCGGTAATTTATTTTAAAACGCTGATTCATATGAGGATGTTGAAATTAATCTCCTTTGCACATACTGTTACATGTAGTGCAACTTCCACAGGGAAAGCACCCCTTCTTTGTCGACTTAAGCCATGTCTCCTTTCTGTAGTGTTCCACAGGGTCAGATTTGACAAGAATATCCCTCAAGTCCCTTGCCCTTCGGTAGACCACCCTTGGAGGTGCCAACTTCTGGAATGGTAAGGTGGGGTCCGTGCCAACCACCGGCCAGTGACGGCGTGCAGCATTCGATATCCGTTCACAACCAGGTGTGAATGTGGTGATTAAATTAAGTTGTTCCTTTGTATCATTAGAGCGTGATTTAGTAACATATCCTGTGTCTGGCCTCAATAGTTGCTCTTGAATGTCACTAATATCCTTCATAGGGTAGCCCCTCTTATTCAACTTTTCGCCCATCTCTTGCACTTGTATCTTCTGTAGGGGTGTCTCGCTGTTATTCCTCAGTACCCTGGTGAGCTGGGAGGTGAGAACACCCTTTTTCTGATGTTTAGGGTGAAAGCTACTGGCATGTAGCAATGAATTGCGGTCTGTGGGCTTGGTGTACAATTTAGTACCAAACCGCCAATTGCCACTGTCATTCAGCCTAAACACATTCAGGTCCAAAAAATTTACGCTGTCAGAACTAAACTCCAATTTAAATCTGATAGGGCTGGCCATGAGATTCAAATGCGACACCCACTCACGCAATGACGATTCACCACCAGTTGAATAAGAGGGGCTACCCTATGAAGGATATTAGTGACATTCAAGAGCAACTATTGAGGCCAGACACAGGATATGTTACTAAATCACGCTCTAAGGATACAAAGGAACAACTTAATTTAATCACCACATTCACACCTGGTTGTGAACGGATATCGAATGCTGCACGCCGTCACTGGCCGGTGGTTGGCACGGACCCCACCTTACCATTCCAGAAGTTGGCACCTCCAAGGGTGGTCTACCGAAGGGCAAGGAACTTGAGGGATATTCTCGTCAAATCTGACCCTGTGGAACACTACAGAAAGGAGACATGGCTTAAGTCGACAAAGAAGGGGTGCTTTCCCTGTGGAAGTTGCACTACATGTAACAGTATGTGCAAAGGAGATTCATTTCAACATCCTCATATGAATCAGCGTTTTAAAATAAATTACAGCTTAAGTTGCACCAGTACCTTCGTGATTTACATGCTCATTTGTCCGTGTTCTCTTGTGTATATAGGTAAAACGATCACTTCCTTCCGTGATAGGATGGCCAATCATCGCCATGCCATTCGGGAGGCTCTAAAGAGGGGTGAGTCGGATCAACCGGTGGCACGCCATTGTGCACACCTTAAACATCCTGTGTCTAGCATTAGATCTATGCTCATTGACCACCTCCCCCCCAATCCTAGGGGTGGAGATAGGGGTAAAAAGCTACTCCAACATGAAAGCAGATGGATTTACAAAATGGGTACTTTGACCCCGAAGGAACTTAACACCACATTGGACTTTAGCCCCTTTTATTAGAAATGATCTACTGCTGAGGAATTGAAGATTGTCCTAGGGGTCTGCTGTTATTTGTATCTACCATACTCTTTTTTTATCTACCATACTCTTTTTTGGCTTGAAGCATACGGGGGGTGGTATATGTGTTGGTTTAAGATCAAGGGTTTTATGCCTTTAGATCTTTTTGGGGGCATAAGCTCAGGTACTGTGCAATTTAACTATGCACTTACCAAACACTGCTTTGCTTATTATTATTAGATTGCAGTGTGGTACCAATAACTTTATATGGTTTTTTAAGCCTAGATGAGGTGGTTTAATGCAATAGGGAGACTGAGCCAGTTGATAGTTGCTACTTGCAAAGTGTGCGCTTTTTAGGCACTTTAAGCAATAGCGCGTTAAGAGTGAACACTCTGAGTCTTTGGTGCTATTAGCGGTTTAATTCCCCTTTGGCCATATTTATGTAACATCCTGATAGCTTGCTGCTATGCTCTATTTGTGGTTTGCATACCACTATCACCAAGGGCAACGGCTTTGCCAGCCTATAACGTAAAGTGGAGAGCATGCGCACAGCTGATCAGGAAGTTCTTCTATCACCCGACACACCGATGAGACGCCTCTGACGTTGCTATGGCAACGCCGTGCTATGCGTCATCACGCTAGGCACGATTAGCGTGTCAGCGTGACGTCAGGACCATGTGGATTTGGAGTGGCGTGTCGAGATGTTTGGCGGGGTTTCATCAAGTAATTAAGGTAGTATTTAAGGGGTATTGTTTTTATCATGTAAATATTGATTTTGGGGTGTGGAGCTGCACTCTGTTTGTATGTTTGTTTTGCTATGACATTGACAAAGGCACAATGTAGTGCCGAAACGTTTGTCTTTTAAAGTTTTGATAATAAATATATATGTTTTAAAGTAAAGTCCAGTGAGTGCCTGCTTTTTGGAAATACGTTGGATTTGATGTCAGCAGTGCACCTTGGCAGTACTGGAAGTATGATTGTGCAATCCTATCTATGACTTTAATACCTTATTTATTCAATGGTGACGTTTCGGGGTACGCAAACCCCTTCCTCAGACAAAGTCTGAGGAAGGGGTTTGCGTACCCCGAAATGTCACCATTGAATGAATAAATAAAGTATTATTTGAACTGAATCCAGTGAGTGCAGTCCCTACTTGTTGATACTTTTTGAAATTTTGACTGCGCACCCTGGTTGCTGACTATCTTTGAATTGTGAGTGCAGATACACAGGGGAAATTATATATATAATACTTATAATGAATCTACAAGTATTTCCAGTCATTGGGATAAAAAGACAACTGAGAAGGATTTTTCTCACCTATCTTTAGTTCACAAAATGAAACCGCATTAGGACAAACTCATTACTCATCAATAAGTGTGTAAGATGCACCTGTCACTCCTTGCAATTAGGCTTAATTACTTACACATGGCTATGCTACTGTCTCTTCTTCCCTTGCACTATTCAAGTGTAATCACCGTAACTACAGCCCTATCAGGTTTCTCTACCCTTATTTGAAATTTGAGCTAAATGAACATTACTTCACATTTAGCATTACTATGTCTTACACTATTGTACGTTTTCCACTATTTATTTATAGATCTTATCAAGTGGTTTGATGTCAATTGAATTTACTGTGTATAAATAGTAAACAATTAAAATGCTATGGTGATGTACAAAATCCAGGGGGTCCAAAATCTGCCAAATCTTAAACAAAGACATTTCCTCCCATATAAGTTGCAAGTGAACATTTTTAAATAATTAAATTCCTTTAATATAGTGAAACTTTCTTATTTTATTTATTTACAGCCTTCTGGAGATTTATTGTCTCAAGAATTCTATGTCATATCCTGTGTGAAGGCTGACTAGAGATATGTATGTATATTGTATATATATATATATATATATATATATATATATATATATATATATATATTCACACACACACACACATATATATATATATATATATTCACACACACACACATATATATATATATATATATATATATATATATATGAAATCCAGAAGTGGACTGCACTCTCAAACCAGTCAAGATAAAAGAGAAGAAATCTATGTTTGATATTTTATGTGATTTCACCTAAAAAGAGACCATGAAGTGGTCCCTGGGTTTATTACTGTTTGGCCAAATTGACTTTTATGCTTTTAGCCTAGCTGTGTGCATCCAAGTGAGTACGGGCTATTCTGTGTGTTTGCACCAAGGCTGGTGTGGGGTTCACTGATTGCAAATACAGCTACCTGCTATTTTGCAAGTGACTTTGAATGTGTACCAACTAGGGTTGCCATCTGGGCCATGTTTTCCTGAACACTTATGAGTTACACATGCTGCAGAGTGTGCAGGGATGACCTGAATGGTGCTATCCAGGGTCACTATTTGTGTGCTATCCAGGGGTGTAATTCATGTTTCCCTCTGCACACCCTGCAGTATGTAAAACTCATAAGTGTCAAGGAAAACATGGCCGAGGTGGGAACCCTAATACCAACTCTAATTTGAGAGTGCAATCCACATCAGGGTTTTTATGTTCTAGGGGAGGTTTAAAAAAGAAGAGACCTTCACTTTTATGCTTTTACCCTAGCTGTGTGCATGCAAGTAAGTGCTGACTGTTTGTGTGTTGTTTATATATATATATATATGTTGGGATAGTTTTGGGATCCAAGCACTCACTGTAGGTTGTGTTGCCTGGGTGCACTCTATGGTAGATAGGTAGAAACTTTCATGAAAAGAAGAGGCACTCACAGGACTTAATTAACACAAGATTTATTAATAGTTCATCAATTCAGTCAGTCAATTTGAATTAATGAACTATTAATAAATCTTGTGTTAATTAAGTCCTGTGAGTGCCTCTTATTTTCATAAAAGTATATATATATATATATATATATATATATATATACTCTAGCTATGTGCATCCAAGTAAGTGCTGACTGTTTTGTGTGTTGTTTTTATATATATATATATATATATATATATATATATATATATATATATATATACACAGTATATATATATATATATATCTAGCTGTATGCATCCAAGTTAGTGCTGACTGATTTGTGTGTTGTTTATATATATATATATATATATCTAGCTGTGTGCATCCAAGTTAGTGCTGACTGATTTGTGTGCTGTTTATATATATATATATATATATATATATCTGTGTGCATCCAAGTGAGTGCTTACTGTTTTGTGTGTTGTATATATATATATATATATATATATATATAGCTGTGTGCATCCAAGTTAGTGCTGACTGATTTGTGTGTTGTTTATTTATATATATATATATATATATATATATATATCTAGCTGTGTGCATCCAAGTGAGTGCTTACTGTTTGTGTGTTGTTTATATATATATATATATATATATATAACATTTTGTTAAACATTTACATTTGTTTTCGTTAAAATGTAAATTTCTTTCATGTAATTAGCAAGAGTCCATGAGCTAGTGACGTATGGGATATACATTCCTACCAGGAGGGGCAAAGTTTCCCAAACCTCAAAATGCCTATAAATACACCCCTCACCACACCCACAATTCAGTTTTACAAACTTTGCCTCCGATGGAGGTGGTGAAGTAAGTTTGTGCTAGATTCTACGTTGATATGCGCTCCGCAGCAAGTTGGAGCCCGGTTTTCCTCTCAGCGTGCAGTGAATGTCAGAGGGATGTGAGGAGAGTATTGCCTATTTGAATGCAGTGATCTCCTTCTAAGGGGTCTATTTCATAGGTTCTCTGTTATCGGTCGTAGAGATTCATCTCTTACCTCCCTTTTCAGATCGACGATATACTCTTATATATACCATTACCTCTGCTGATTCTCGTTTCAGTACTGGTTTGGCTATCTGCTATATGTAGATGAGTGTCCTGGGGTAAGTAAGTCTTATTTTCTGTGACACTCCAAGCTATGGTTGGGCACTTTGTTTATAAAGTTCTAAATATATGTATTCAAACATTTATTTGCCTTGACTCAGAATGTTCAACTTTCCTTATTTTCAGACAGTCAGTTTCATATTTGGGATAATGCATTTTGATTTGAGATTACCTATCAATATCTTGGAACTCCGTGCAATTTTCAGAGCTCTTCAGTTTTGGCCTCTTCTGAAGAGAGAATCGTTCATTTGTTTTCAGACAGACAATGTCACAACTGTGGCATACATCAATCATCAAGGAGGGACTCACAGTCCTCTGGCTATGAAAGAAATATCTCGAATTTTGGTTTGGGCGGAATCCAGCTCCTGTCTAATCTCTGCGGTTCATATCCCAGGTGTAGACAATTGGGAAGCGGATTATCTAAGTCGCCAAATGTTGCATCCGGGCGAATGGTCTCTTCACCCAGAGGTATTTCTTCAGATTGTTCAAATGTGGGAACTTCCAGAAATAGATCTGATGGCGTCCCATCTAAACAAGAAACTTCCCAGGTATCTGTCCAGATCCCGGGATCCTCAGGCGGAGGCAGTGGATGCATTATCACTTCCTTGGAAGTATCATCCTGCCTATATCTTTCCGCCTCTAGTTCTTCTTCCAAGAGTGATCTCCAAGATTCTGAAGGAATGCTCGTTTGTTCTGCTGGTAGCTCCAGCATGGCCTCACAGGTTTTGGTATGCGGATCTTGTCCGGATGGCCTCTTGCCAACCGTAGACTCTTCCGTTAAGACCAGACCTTCTATCACAAGGTCCTTTTTTCCATCAGGATCTGAAATCCTTAAATTTAAAGGTATGGAGATTGAACGCTTGATTCTTGGTCAAAGAGGTTTCTCTGACTCCGTGATTAATACTATGTTACAGGCTCGTAAATCTGTATCTCGAGAGAGATATTATAGAGTCTGGAAGACTTATATTTCTTGGTGTCTTTCTCATCATTTTTCTTGGCATTCTTTTAGAATACCGAGAATTTTACAGTTTCTTCAGGATGGTTTAGATAAGGGTTTGTCCGCAAGTTCTTTGAAAGGACAAATCTCTGCTCTTTCTGTTCTTTTTCACAGAAAGATTGCTATTCTTCCTGATATTCATTGTTTTGTACAAGCTTTGGTTCGTATAAAACCTGTCATTAAGTCAATTTCTCCTCCTTGGAGTTTGAATTTGGTTCTGGGAGCTCTTCAAGCTCCTCCGTTTGAACCTATGCATTCATTGGACATTAAATTACTTTCTTGGAAAGTTTTGTTCCTTTTGGCCATCTCTTCTGCTAGAAGAGTTTCTGAATTATCTGCTCTTTCTTGTGAGTCTCCTTTTCTGATTTTTCATCAGGATAAGGCGGTGTTGCGAACTTCTTTTGAATTTTTACCTAAAGTTGTGAATTCCAACAACATTAGTAGAGAAATTGTGGTTCCTTCATTATGTCCTAATCCTAAGAATTCTAAGGAGAATTCGTTGCATTCTTTGGATGTTGTTAGAGCTTTGAAATATTATGTTGAAGCTACGAAATCTTTCCGTAAGACTTCTAGTCTATTTGTTATCTTTTCCGGTTCTAGGAAAGGCCAGAAAGCTTCTGCCATTTCTTTGGCATCTTGGTTGAAATCTTTAATTCATCTTGCCTATGTTGAGTCGGGTAAAATTCCGCCTCAGAGAATTACAGCTCATTCTACTAGGTCAGTATCTACTTCCTGGGCGTTTAGGAATGAAGCTTCGGTTGACCAGATCTGCAAAGCAGCAACTTGGTCCTCTTTGCATACTTTTACTAAATTCTACCATTTTGATGTATTTTCTTCTTCTGAAGCAGTTTTTGGTAGAAAAGTACTTCAGGCAGCGGTTTCAGTTTGAATCTTCTGCTTATGTTTTTCGTTAAACTTTATTTTGGGTGTGGATTATTTTCAGCAGGAATTGGCTGTCTTTATTTTATCCCTCCCTCTCTAGTGACTCTTGTGTGGAAAGATCCACATCTTGGGTAGTCATTATCCCATACGTCACTAGCTCATGGACTCTTGCTAATTACATGAAAGAAAACATAATTTATGTAAGAACTTACCTGATAAATTCATTTCTTTCATATTAGCAAGAGTCCATGAGGCCCGCCCTTTTTTTGTGGTGGTTATGATTTTGTATAAAGCACAATTATTCCAATTCCTTATTTTATATGCTTTCGCACTTTTTTATCACCCCACTTCTTGGCTATTCGTTAAACTGAATTGTGGGTGTGGTGAGGGGTGTATTTATAGGCATTTTGAGGTTTGGGAAACTTTGCCCCTCCTGGTAGGAATGTATATCCCATACGTCACTAGCTCATGGACTCTTGCTAATATGAAAGAAATGAATTTATCAGGTAAGTTCTTACATAAATTATGTTGTTTCAAAGGTATAGGTCAAAAGTTTACCTGTGCTCTGGAGAATATGGAGAGCACACTAAATAACCCCTTTAAAAAAAATTAAAGTAAACAAATGAATACTGTCAATATTTTTACATTTTCTTTAATTTTCGTTGTGCATTCATTCGGATTTTTGTTATGTTAAAACAAATGCACATCTCTAATATATACAGTATATATACAGTATATATATATATTTATATATATATATATATATATATATATATATAATTATTGTACTGACCATTTTAATGCTGGAGACCTAGCAGTCTTACTAGGTAATAATAAAAACTCCCACAGCTTGATTGGTAGACAGAGAACACACCTCCAGAAGAATGAAAATGAAAATTAGCTTTACACAGCAAATGATTACCAGGTTTTTGGGTGAAAAAAATACAATGTCGAAAAACCTCTTTAACATGCAACAAAGAAAAAAAAATATTAGTCCAATAAGTTTGATCAACATTAAAGGGATAGAAAGGTCAAAATTGAAATACATGATAGCAATATTTAAAATTTCAGGCAACCATATTCAAAAGAAAATGAGAATACAAACACACTTGAATTGCTGCACCATTGTAAGCAATATAGTAGGGATGCACCGATACCGATACTAGTATCGGTATCGGTACCGATACCAAGTATTTGCATGAGTACTTTTACTCGTGCAAATGCACCGATACTTAAACCGATACCTCCACTTCCTACCCATATGCTATCTTGTGGTGTTTTTTCAAACTGCATGTACCCATTTCATTTTAAACTGGAGTGGAGACTAAACTAAAAATGGTTTACTATTGTTCTGCAAATACAAATTGCTGTTATTTGTATTATTGTAGGAGAGATCACTGTACCTCGTTCAGACAAACCCCTGGGCAGTTAATAAAATTACTGGGCAGTTAATAAACAGATTTCCAGCTCTGGCTAAAATGGCCCAAAAATATCTTTCTGCCTCATTCACTAGTGTGGAAAGTGAAAGACTGTTCAACTTAGTGTCGAAACTCCATACAAATGTCAGATTGATGTTATATAACAGCCCTACAACCCAATTGTATCACCCCTTTAAATTTAATATTTTATTGTAATATTTTTTATTTATAAACATGTTCAGTGAACTTTTTTATTATTTCATAATGTCTTTTGAATTACAGTCCTTTATAATTATAAAGAAGGAATCTTAAATAATTAGTCTGTATTGTGCTTGTTAAACTGTCACATGACATAAAAAAAAAGTATTGGTAATTGGTATCGGCGAGTATTTGAAAACAAGTATCGGTACTTGTACTCAGTCATAAAAAAATGGTATCGGTGCAACCCTACAATATAGGAAATAGAGCCAGACAGCAGTGCAGAAAAAAGTACTTGAATGCGCATAATGCATCATTTTATTTTTGGTCCAATTCAATATGTCTTCTTTTCATGTCTCTAGGCACACACAAGTTACAGGGAAAACAAATCACTAAAAATTAAAAAGAAAAAAATTAAAATATAAAACCTTTGGGGGCATGTCCGGGCAGCGGCCATGCTAAGCCGCAATACTAGTAGCTCTGTGTTAAGTCTTGATAATCTGCCGATTATCTACTGATATATCTAACATCTAACCTTAAAATGATTAGTGATTATCTAAGCAGATAACCCTATATCAACTGATACTATCTTTTGGATGATCCCACTTCTCAGGGCTCTAGTCTGGACTTTTGAAAATCCTAGGTGGCGGCTACTTGCTGGATTTTTCATCCCCCACCCCGGTGAACCGGGCAGAGGAGTACTAGTCAGACTGCTACACTTATCTAAACATGGAGATGCAGAATTTGGAAACAATACTGCTAAGGATGTTCAAGGAATACTTCTCAAACCGGCTAATAGAAGGATGTTTTGGCAGAGCTCTTGACCTACCTGAGCAGGAACACGCTACATCCCCTGATCCCCAGCGGAGTCTATGGCGAGCTGCATCTAGAGAGACCCTTGATATTGAGCTCCTTGCCCTAGTAGATACCTGCAGCGAGATTAGGTCAGACATTGTTCCATCACAAAGGACGGCTTCAATGGCTATGTGTGACGCTTTCTCTACACCAACTACCAAGCAGGCCCCAGTGGTTAACGCCGGGACACCGGCCAAAGACTGGCAGGCTGATAGAGCAAAGATCCCTAGCGAAAGTGAGTCTACTCAATACTTAAAGACCCTCCTGCCGACAATAAGTGCTATTTTACGCAGAGAAAGTGGTGCCAAGCAGTCGTGGGCCCCACAATGCCATGAGCACATTGATCCTAACCCAGGCCTTTCCCAAATTACATTCCGGGAGATAAGTAGAGTCAGCAAAATAATTTTTGGTTCTTTCACACCCCCTTATCGCTGCAAAACCAGTATAGGATGAGTTTTTAACAACACACGAGCACCTACAGCATGTATAATTGGCAAATGAACTAAACTTTGACACAAATTGCCATAAATATCTGCCACTGTTTTACTGCTTTGTGCTTAGGTGCAATTTTTTCACCACAAAGACTGACCTTGCCCTAATCATGGCGAATATACCTGGGGCGCGATCCGATATACGGCGCAGGTTTCGGCGCAAGCGTGGAAACCTGTGCCACCCGTAGTTTCAGCTCGCAACTCGAGCTATCCCATATACGGCGCAGTCAGATGCTAAAGTGCCGTAAGTCTGAAAAACTAGCGATCTCCAGAAATCTGCATAAGTACAAATTTCTGGAGTCGCCAGTGACTAACGGCACTTTAGAAACTGCCGCCGCCTACAAAAACTGACTTAAATATAAAATCTCCCGTAACTAACTGTCTAACACGCCTCCCAAACATAGCCCGACACGTATACCCCTCTATCCGCAATCCCCCCTCTCACTCCTAACAATAAATATATTAACCCCTAAACCGCCGCTCCCGGACCCCGCCGCCACCTATATTAACTGTATTACCCCCTAATATGATCCCCCTACACCGCCGCCACCTATTTTAACAATATTATCCCCTAATCTAATCCCCCTACCCCGCCGCCACCTACATTTACTATATTACCCTCTAATCTGACCCCCTTACACCGCCACCACCTATATTAAATGTATTAACCCATAATCTAATCCCCCTACACCGCCGCCACCTACATTAAATGTATTAACCCCTAATATAATCCCCCTACACCGCCGCCACCTATATTAAATGTATTAACCCCTAATCTAATTCCCCTACACCGCCGCCACCTATATTAAATGTATTAACCCCTAAAATACAACCCTAAACTAAATTACAAATAGCCCTGAAAAGGGCTTTTTGCGTGGCATTGCCCCAAAGTACCCAGCTCTATTTCCAGCCCTTAAAAGGGCCTTTTGCGTGACATTGCCCCAAAGTAACCAGCTCTATTACCAGACCTTAAAAGGGCCTTTTGTGGGGCATTGTCACAAAGTAATCAGCTCTTTTACCTGTAATCTAATCCCCCTACACCGCCGCCACCTATAATAAATGTATTACCCCCTAATCTAATCCCCCTACACCGCCGCCACCTATATTAAAAATATTAACCCCTAATCTGACCCCCCTACACCGCTGCCACCTATATTAACTATATTAACCCTAATTATATTATGGTTAATATAGTTAATATAGTTATTATATTATATATATTAACTATATTAACCCTATCTAACTCTAACACCCCTAACTTAATTATTATTAAAATAAATCTAAATAATATTAATAATATTAACTAAATTATTCCTATTTAAAACTAAATACTTACCTATAAAATAAATCCTAAGATAGCTACAATATAATTAATTATTACATTGTAGCTATTTTAGGGTTTATATTTATTTTACAGGTAACTTGGTATTTATTTTAACTAGGTACAATAGCTATTAAATAGTTAATAACTATTTAATAGCTACCAAGTTGAAATAATTACCAATTTACCTGTAAAATAAATCCTAACCTAAGTTACAAATACACCTACATTATCAATAAATTAAATAAACTACAATTATCTAAACTAAAATATAATTAAATACACTAAACTAAATTACAAAAACAAACAAACACTAAATTACAAAAAATAAGAAAAGATTACAAGAATTTTAAGCTAATTACACCTAATCTAAGCCCCCTAATAAAATAACAAAGCCCCCCAAATTACAGTAGCTCTTATTCTATTGGCTATTCAAATCAGCCAATAGAATTAAAGTAGCTTTCATCCGATTGGCTGATTTGAATTTGAAGGCTCAAATCAGCCAATAGGAATTCAAGGGACGCAATTTTTAATCGCGAAACCTTGAATTCCGATTCAGTGTACGGCGGCGATCGTATGAAGAGGATCCTCCACGCTCCATGGCTCCGGTCTTCAGTTCCAGCGTCGCCGATCTTCAGTTCCTGCATCGCCGGTCTTCAGTTCCAGGGAGGACGGTCTTCAGCTCCGTGGTCATCGGTCTTCAACTGCTCCGCTCCACCCGGCTGGTTCCTGGAAGAAGAAGAGGTCGCCGCCTGGAAGAAGACTTCTCTGCCTGGAACAGGACCTTCTCCGCCGGTCTTCAGGACAGGTAAGGAGCACTTGGGGGTTAGACTTAGGTTTTTTAAGGGGGGATAGGGTGGGAGTAGGGGTGTGTGGGTGGTGGGTTGTAATGGGGGGGTTGTTCTTTTTTTTTTACAGGTAAAAGAGCTGATTACTTTGGGGCAATGCCCCACAAAAGGCCCTTTTAAGGGCTGGTAATAGAGCTGATTACTTTTTGTAATTTAGTTTAGGGTAGGGACATTTTTTTATTTTGGGGGGCTTTGTTATTTTATTAGGGGGCTTAGATTAGGTGTAATTAGCTTAAAATTCTTGTAATCTTTTTTTTTTTTGTAATTTAGTTTTTTTTTTTTGTAATTTAGTTTATTGTATTTACTTATATTTTAGTTTAGATAATTGTAGTTTACTTAATTTATTGATAGTGTAGGTGTATTTGTAACTTAGGTTAGGATTTATTTTACAGGTAAATTGGTAATTATTTTAACTAGGTACAGTAGCTATTAAATAGTTATTAACTATTTAATAGCTATTTTACCTAGTTAAAATAAATACCAAGTTATTAATTATATTGTAGCTATCTTCAGGTTTATTTTATAGGTAAGTATTTAGTTTTAAATAGGAATAATTTAGTTAATATTATTAATATTATTTAGATTTATTTTAATAATAATTAAGTTAGGGGTGTTAGAGTTAGATAGGGTTAATATAGATAATATATATAATATAATAACTATATTAACCATAATATAATTAGGGTTAATATATTTAATATAGGTGGCGGCAGTGTAGGGGGCTCAGATTAGGGGATAATATATTTAATATAGGTGACGGCGGTGTAGGGGGATTAGATTAGGGGTTAATATATTTAATATAGGTGGCCGCGGTGTAGGGGGGTCAGATTACAGGTAAAAGAGCTGATTACTTTGTGACAATGCCCCGCAAAAGGCCCTTTTAAGGGCTGGTAATAGAGCTGGTTACTTTGGGGCAATGCCCTGCAAAAGGCCCTTTTAAGGGCTATTTGTAATTTAGTTTAGGGTAGGGACATTTTAGTATTTTAGGGGGTAATACATTTATTATAGGTTGCGGCGGTGTAGGGGGATTAGATTAGGGGGTAATACATTTATTATAGGTGGCGGCGGTGTAGGGGGATTAGATTACAGGTAAAAGAGCTGATTACTTTGTGACAATGCCCTGCAAAAGGCCCTTTTAAGGGCTGGTAATAGAGCTGGTTACTTTGGGGCAATGCCCCGCAAAAGGCCCTTTTAAGAGCTGGTAATAGAGCTGGTTACTTTGGGGCAATGCCATGCAAAAAGCCCTTTTCAGGGCTATTTGTAATTTAGTTTAGGGTAGGGACAGTCTTTTTTTCAATTGACTGTCATTTTAAATTCGCGGGCAGAATTAGGCTCGCGAGGGCCCAAATTGCCAAACTATATTGCATCATTTTTGGCGCGAAGTTACGTTCGATGACGCAAAAAAAAATTTCTCTGTTTGTTTGTGCGTTATACTTGGCGCCAAATATTTTCATTATTTTAAACCCCATTTCTATATGCCTCTCGCCTTTTTTCTCTATCAGAGGGCTATGCTGTTTGCATTTTTTCCCCATTCCTGAAACTGCCATATAAGGATAATTTTGCTTTATATGTTGTTTTTTCTCTTACATTTGCAAGATGTCTCAATCTTATCCTGTCTCAGAAATCACTGTTGGAATCCTGCAGACTGATTTCAGTTCTACCAAAGCTTAGTACATTTGTTGTAATTTGTGGAGATTATATCTCTACCTGTGGATTGTAATAAATTGTCATGATAAACTTTTACATGCAGAGAATGTGTCCATCAGTAATAGTAATTTTTGCTGTTCTTTTAACATCTAATGTACTAGATATACCTGTGAATTTATAACAATTTATTGCTGTTTCTATTCAGAAGGCTTTGTCTGCCATCCTGCCTTCTAATAAATGTAAAGGTCTTTTAAAACTTCTCATTAAGTTGATGAAATTTCAAATGACCAACAACATACTGAATTATCCTCCTCTGATGAGGATCTATCTGATTCAGAAGATCCTTCCTCAAATATTGACACTGACAAATCAACTTATTTATTTAAAATGGAGTACATTCTTTCTTTGTTGAAGAAGTGTTGATTATATTGGATATTGAGGAGACTAGTCCTCTTGATATTAAAACTAGTAAACGTTTAAATTATGTTTATAAACCTCCTGTGGTTATGCCAGAGGTTTTTCCAGTTCCTGATGCTATTTATGATATGATTTCTAAGGAATGGAATAGGCCTGGTACTTCTTTTATTCCTTCTTTAAGGTTTTAAAAATTGTATCCTTTGCCAGCAGTTTGGAGTTTTGAAACAAAATCCCCAAAGTTGATGGGGCTATCTCTACTCTTGCTAAACGTACTAATATTCCTATGGAAAATAGTATTTAAAGATCCTTTTGATAGGAAACTTGTATCTTATCTAAGGAAAGTTTATTTATTTTCAGGTCTCTTTCTTAGGCCTGCAATTTCTTGGGCTGTTGTTGCAGCTGCTTCAACCTTTGGTTGGAAACTTTAGCGCAACAAGTATCGGATCATGATTTGTCTAGCATTGTTAACTTGATTCAACATGCTAATAATTTTATTTGTGATACTATTTTTTGATATTATCAAAATTGATGTTAAATCTAGGTCTTTAGCTATTTTAGCTAGAAGAGCTTTGTGGCTTAAATCTTGGAATGCTGATATGACTTCTAAGTCGATATTGTTATTTCTTTCCTTCCAAGTTAATAAATTATTTGGTTCACAGTTGGATGCAATAATTTCAACTGTCACTGGGGGGAAGGGAGTTTTTTTGCCTCAAGATTAAGATCTAAAGGTAAATCTAAAGCTTCTAATCGTTTTCGTTCTTAAATAAGGAACAGAAATCTAATTCTTCCCCAAGGAATCTGTTTCCAATTGGAAGCCTTCTTCAAATTGGAATAAATCCAAGCCATTTAAGAGATCAAAGCTAGCCCCCAAGTCCGCATGAAGGTGCGGCTCTTATTCCAGCTCAGCTGGTAGGGGCAGATTAAGATTTTTCTAAGATGTTTGGATCAATTCGGTCCATAATCATTGGATTCAGAATATTGTCTCTCTGGGGTACAGAATAGGATTCAGAGTAAGACCGCTTGTGAGAAGATTTTTTCTCTCACGCATTCCAGCAAACCCAGTAAAGGCTCAGGCGTTCCTGAAGTGTGTTTCAGACCTGGAGTTATCTGGGGTAATCATGACAGTTCCGTTTCAGGAACAGGGTCTGGGGTTTTATTCAAATCTATTCATTGTCCCAAAGAAAGAAAATTCATTCAGACCAGTTTGGATCTAAAAATTTTGAATCGATATGTAAGAGTACCAATTTTCAAAATGGTGATTATAAGGACAATTCTGCCTTTTGTTCAGCAAGGGCATTATATGCCCACAATAGACTTACAGGATACATATCTTCATATTTTGATTCATCCAGATTGCTATCAGTTTCTGAGATTCTCTTTTTCAGACAAGCATTACCAATTTGTTGCTCTTCCTTTTTGGCCTAGCGACAGCTCTAGGAATCTTTTCAAAGTTCTTGGTGTCCTACTCTCTGTTATTAGAGAGTGGGGTGTTGCGGTGTTTCCTTATTTGGACGATATCTTGGTACTTGCTCAGTCTTTAAATTCTGCAGAATCTCACACAAATTAACTACTGTTGTTTCTTCATAGACATGGTTGGAGGATCAATTTGCCAAAAAGTTCCTTGATTCCTCAGACAAGGGTTACCTTTTTAGGTTTTCAGATAGATTCAGTATCCATGACTCTGTCTTTAACAGAGATAAGCAGGCTTCGGCTGGATTTCACTGCAGATGCTATTGGGCTATGTAGTTCCTATTACTAGTGCTGCTGGGATATGTAGGCGTCAGGCAAACAGGGGGATGCACTTGTAAAACCACATACTGAGTCCTATGTTGCGCATAGGCAAACAGGGGGATGCACTTGTAAAACCACATACTGAGTCCTATGTTGCGCATAGGTTTGAAGTCCTTCAACAAAGGATAACCCAGTCGCCACTAGCGACCGCAAAGACCAACTTCTACATTTCAAGATCCTGCTAGTCGTTTCTAACGACCACCTGACCTTCAACTAAAGAATTTCTCAGTCGCTATTTGCGACTGCCAAGTCCTTCAGCAAAGGATAACCCAGTCGCTACTAGCGACCGCAAAGATCTTCTCACACATCCAAATATCCTTTAGTCGTTACTAACAACCACCTAATATTCAACTGGAAGGATCCATATGTTTGTTTTAGTCGCTATTTGCGACCGCCAAGTCCTTCAACAAAGGATAACCCAGTCGCCACTAGAGACCGCAAAGACCAATTTCTACATTTCAAGATCCTGCTAGTCGTTCCTAACGACAACCAAGCTATCAATTTTTGTGAGCGCAAAGATTATCTTCTAATCCACCAGGACTTCCTTACAGATTTAGGAATAGGGGTTGCCACAGTAACGTGACGTCACATCATCTCTTCACAAAAAGGCGCTCCTTTCTTTCCATTAGTAACACCAACCACACAAACCAGGCAATTAAGGCCTGCAACTGAACAGTTACTTTCTTGCCATTTGGCAAGCCAATATCTTGGGACATCGTTACTCTTTTCGATAAAGCACAAGTACTTTTCATATTGTCTTTTATGCTTATTTTATATGTATCTATACATTATTTAAGGGAGACGTCCCTTTATTTTACATTGTATCGTTTTAAAAATCTAGACACCTCTGTTTTACTAGTATAATAAATTGCCACTTGGAATTTTCCTTTTGATACCAAAGTAATGCCTCTGTCTCTGTTCTGATATATATATATATATATATATATATATATATATATATTCTAAACACTACCTATATAACATCAATTATTGCTTGCAGATTGGACACTTTATTTTACATTTAATTATACATCACTTAGACACACCCATGCTTCGAGCGCTTAACTTTATTTTTCACATTGCTTCTGTCTTTAACAGACAAGAGACCATTTAAATTGGTTTCAGCTTGTCGGAACCTTCAGTCTCTATTATTCCCTTCAGTAGCTATGTGCATGGAAGTTTTAGGTTTCATGACTGCAGCATCGGACGTACTTCCCTTTGCTCGTTTTCATGTGAGACCTCTCCAGCTTTGTATGCTGAATCAATGGTGCTGGGATTATACAAATATATCACAATTAATATTCTTAAATCCCAATGTTCGATTATCTCTGACTTGGTGGTTAGATCACCATCATATAGTTCTAGGGGCCTCTATGGTTCGTTCAACCTGGACTGTGATCACAACAGATGTGAGTCTTTTCAGGTTGGGGAGCTGTTTGGTGATCTTTGACAGCACAAGGGGTTTGGAAATCTCAAGAGGCGAGATTACCAATCAATATTTTGGAACTCCGTGCAATTTTCAGGGTTCTTCAGGCTTGGCCTCTGTTGAAGAGAGAACCGTTCATTTGTTCTCAGACAGACAATATCACAGCTGTGGCATATGTCAATCATCAGGGTGGGACTCACAGTCCCCTAGCTATGAAAGAAGTATCTTGAATACTTTCTTTGGCGGAATCCAGCTCTTGTCTAATTTCTGTGGTACATATCCCAGGTGTAGACAATTGGGAAGCGGATTATCTCAGCCGTCAGACTTTACATCCGGGGGAGTTGTCTCTCCACCCAGATGTGTTTTCTCAGATTGTTCGGATGTGGGGTCTTCCAGAAATAGATCTGATGGTATCTCATCTAAACAAGAAACTTTCCAGGTACCTGTCCAGGTCCAGGGTTCTTCAGGCGGAAACAGTGGATGCGTTGACACTTCCTTGGTGTTGCCAACCTGCTTATATTTTCCCGCCTCTAGTTCTTCCAAGAGTGATATCCAAAATCATCATGGAACAGTCATTTGTATTGCTGGTAGCTCCAGCATGGCGCCTCAGGTTTTGGTATGAGGATCTTGTTTGGATGTCCAGTTGCCAACCTTGGCCTCTTCCATTAAGGTCGGTTCTTCTGTCTCAAGTTCTTCTGTCTCAAGGTCTGTTTTTCCATCAGGATTTCAAATCATTAAATTTGAAAGTATGGAAATTGAACGCCTAGTGCTTAGTCATAGAGGTTTCTCTGACTCAGTGATTAATACTATGTTACAGGCTTGTAAATATGTTTCTAGGAAGATTTATTATCGAGTTTGGAAGACTTATATTTATGCTGTTCTTCTCATAAATTCGTTTGACATTCTTTTAGAATTCCTAGAGTTTTGCAGTTTCTTCAGGATGGTTTGGATAAGGTTTTGTCTGCAAGTTCCTTGAAGGGACAAATCTCTGCTCTTTCTGTCTTTTTTCATAGAAAGATTGTTAAAGCTTCCTGATATTCACTGTTTTGTACAGGCTTTGGTTTGTATTAAGCCTGTCATTAATTCATTCTCTCCTCCTTGGAGTCTTAATTTGGTTTTGAAAGCTTTACAGGCGCCTCCATTTGAGCCATGCATTCTTTGGACATTAAACTACTTTCTTGGAAAGTGTTGTTCCCTTTGGCCATCTCTTCTGCTAGAAGAGTTTCTGAATTATCTGCTCTTTCTTGTGAATCTCAGGTGGTTTTGCAGACTTCATTTAAATTCTTACCTAATGTTGTGAATTCTAACAACATTAATAGAGAAATGGTTGTCCTTTCCTTGTAATTCTAAGAATTCTTTGGAGAAATCATTATATTCTTTTGATATGGTAAGAGTTTGAAATATTATGTTGAAGCTACTAATTATTTCAGGAAGACTTCTAGTCTATTTGTTATATTTTCTGGTTCTAGGAAAGGTCAGAAGGCTTCTGCCGTTTCCTTGGCTTTGTGGTTAAAGCTTTTGAGAGAATTACAGCTCATTCTATTAGATCAGTCTCCACTTCGTGGGCTTTTAAGAATGAAGCTTCAGTTAATCAGATTTGCAAAGCCGTAACCTGGTCTTCTTTGCATACATTTACTAAATTCTACCGTTTTGATGTATTCGCTTCTTCGGAAGCAGTTTTTGGTAGAAAAGTTCTTCAGGCAGCTGTTTCAGTTTGATTCTTCTGCTTATGTTTTAAGTTGTTTTCTTTTCACTCATGAAAATAAACTTATATTTTGGGTTGTGGATTAATTTTTCAGCGAAAAATTGCTGTTTTTATTTTTATCCCTCCCTCTCTAGTGACTCTTGAGTGGAGTTCCACATCTTGGGTATTGCTATCCCATACGTCACTAGCTCATGGACTCTTGCCAATTACATGAAAGAAAACATATTTTATGTAAGAACTTACCTGATAAATTAATTTCTTTCATATTGGCAAGAGTCCATGAGGCCCACCTTTTTTATGGTGGTTATGATTTTTTTGTATAAAGCACAATTATTTCCAAATTCCTTTGTTGATGCTTTTTACTCCTTTCTTTATCACCCCACTTCTTGGCTATTCGTTAAACTGAATTGTGGGTGTGGTGAGGGGTGTATTTATAGGCATTTTGAGGTTTGGGAAACTTTGCCCCTCCTGGTGGGATTGTATATCCCATACGTCACTAGCTCATGGACTCTTGCCAATATGAAAGAAATTAATTTATCAGGTAAATTCTTACATAAATTATGTTTTTGATCTTTTTTGCTATTGAAGTCAAGTTTTAGTGAGTGATCCACTAAACAGACCCAGATTCACAACATACCATTATAATATTTACAGTATATTTCATGGCATGTGAAATGGATGCAGCAAAAATGGTAAAAATACAAATGTATAGTTTTGCTTAGATTTTAATAAATAATATTGAAAATGGCCCAGTGACCAAAATATGTGGGCTTTTGTGGATTATACGATAGATTAAATAGGCCCCATTGTGCAGTACAGAAGTAAAAGCAAGGTGTTTACTGTTACCACAGTGATCACCTGACTATACAGACAACATTGATATATTTTTTAAAAAAGGGACTTGTCTACTAAAAAATAAACTTTATTAGGGGTCCCAGATTATTTTTTTATTGTGCATATAATGTCCCATTCCAAAGCAAATCCCTTGGTGTTTTTAGTTTATGTTTTTAAAGCAGAAATACCTTTTGTTTCTGTGTAAAATGTGTGCTTAGTTCCACACTCCCTAGAGGGGCTAAAAAGCAAAATCTGTAATCTGGATTTCCAAAAGATGAAAAATATGTATGCTAGCTATTTGGCTTGCAGGAGCTACAGGTTACAGATTTGATTTTTAACCTTAGGCACAAGCACAAGATTTTACAAAAAAATAAGATGTTTAATGTCCTCTAAATTACATTTCATTTTTAACGTGTGTGGATGATAATTTTAACGAAGCACAAGCCTCATATATCAGACTGGTTTAATAATATTATTAACAGCTCTAAAAACAAGAATAAGCTGTCTAATATTCAAGTATAATAACTGGGAGTGCCAACAAAAATCTTCCATAGATATTTTTGTTGTTGCTATCAGATTACTAGTGGCATACTAACAGTTACGTGCAAGCGAAAATCATGTTTATTGCAGGTGTTTGTGCGTGTCGGATTTATTGCTTGTATTACAAGTTAAAAGTAAAGACGATCGCTTCATTGACTTCTACGGGGGAATACATTGATGAGTGCGCGATATCCTAAGTTCAGTTTTTCGTGTGCAGCAGGTTATTGCTTGTGCGAAAACAGATTACTTTCATCTTGTAATATGAGCTTTACCCAATGCACACGAAAAGCTTAATGACCGACGCTGTACGCCGTACGTCCTTAAAAAAAATACAGTTAATGCCTGAGGACGTACGCCGTACGTCGTCGGTCTTGGAAAGCAGTGGAAGCGATCCTAATCGCTTCCAGCTGCTTTCTGGTTATTGCAGTGATGCCTCGATATCGAGGCATCCTGCAATAACCTTTCTTACCCCTCTGGTGCAGAGAGAGCCACTATGTGGCCCTCTCTGCACCAGACATCAATGGCCGGTATCGTTGGTGGGTGGGAGGCGGGCGGGTGGGCAGCCATCGCTGGTTCCTATCAGTAAGAGGGGGACGGGGTCCCCGGGGGTGCGCATGGACCCGCGTGCACAGGGGCGCCGGGCGGGCGCGTGCACAGGGAGGGAGCGGGTGGGAACCGCTACACTACAGAAAAATGTTAGTCAATAAGTGGGAGAAAGGGGTGAGGAAATTAATAAAAAACTGATCTAAGGGATCTGGGAGGTTGATCTTTGGGGGGGGAAGCTACACTACAGGAAAAAATAAATAAATATTTTATTCTAAACTGGGTACTGTCAGACAGCTGCCAGTACCCAAGATGGCTCCCAATAAGGCAGAGGGGGAGGGTTAGAGAGCTGTTTGGGGGGGGGGATCAGGGAGGTTGGGGGCCAAGGGTGGATACTATACATCAGTATATGTAAATATGCTTAATTTAAAAAAAAAATATAAATATATATATATATATATATATATAGTCATTTCAGAAAAGTTAAGCACTCACTGGACTTCAGTCATCTGTGTGGTAAACAATATTTATTGGTGACGTTTCGGGACACAAACAGTCCCTTCCTCTGACAAACAACAATACAAAATGTCAAACTTTTAAAGGTGAAAAAAGCCCTCCCCTCTGTGGAAAACCAATCACTATAGTCTGCGTGAACAAATTGGAGAGACAAATCTCTTGATAGGTTTGTGATCAAAAATCAGATAAATTGATTGGACAGAGACCTGTCAATCAAAGGTGCATATTCGTTTTGCTTATAAAAGTGAACAAAAGTGTGTTAAAAACAAAGTACCAGGTCAGCAAATAGTAGAAAGCGTATGTAGACAACAAAGGGTGTCAGTATAAATGTTTGAATGAGGCACGGTTGGTGCTAGAATTGCACATTACACCAACCAATAGAGTTAATCGATGCAAAAGGTATGTGCCCGGGCAGCCAATCACACTCATTGTCACCCGGAGGGTAAAATGAGTCACCATTATTTGACTCCACCTACTGGCTTATCCGTGTAACATAGTTTAACTGTATCAGACCATCTATGTCAATCAGGTTGTGTATCCAATTGTGGATCTTAGCCTATACAACGGGCTCTCACATTAATGTACCCAAATAAAGGATTACCGATCACTCACAGAACCCCAAAGTCATTATATCAGCATGTCAATAAATGCACGCCGGGAACACAAAGTGATATCACCATGACTACCGGGAGCGCACACATGTCACGCTCACCACAATACCGCACTATACCCACATCACTAATAAGCAGAGAGAAACTCGCTGTTCACTATACATATCAGGCCAGTGTTTGTTTTCTTCTGTGCGTAACCGGCCAATGATATATCAGTGTGGAGACACACACCGCCGGTCCACCAATCATACGCATTGTTGACTCGCCACCATGGCAACACATCACTTCGTCTACAATCAACGGGTGTTATCGAGTGAAGCCACACACCACTGTGCAACCAATCATGTGCTGCCAAATATTCATGCACGCCCATATCTAACACAGTGTAACTGTCTATTGAAAGAATCATCTGTCTCCATTAGTTAAGAGCTGCTGCGGCACCTTATCGCGCAATGTATTACTTTAACAAACATAACAAGTAAGAATGACTGGCCTAGTATTACTCGTGCATTTACTATTTAGTCATTTCTGCAATAATATGTGTAAAATGAAATAAATTAGAACGTGACCTATAGTGTGTGATTCACAAATATGGATCCCCTATGTGTATATATACAAAATTAATATAAACTATGATGCTATTAATGCTACCAACAGATAAGCCATAACCATATTATACCATAGATCATGGGTCACAACCCATTCCTTTATCATAACAAAATTGTCATGCGGCTAACCCATATTTAAAATAAAAATAAAAATAAAGATACAAAATGGGAAACAAACGCTAATGTGCCCCAGTGTCAAATAAAGGTAAAAAGTGAAATCCTTAATTAGTAAACACTCACAGGTGGTGAGCGTGACATGTGTGCGCTCCCGGTAGTCATGGTGATATCACTTTGTGTTCCCGGCGTGCATTTATTGACATGCTGATATAATGACTTTGGGGTTCTGTGAGTGATCGGTAATCCTTTATTTGGGTACATTAATGTGAGAGCCCGTTGTATAGGCTAAGATCCACAATTGGATACACAACCTGATTGACATAGATGGTCTGATACAGTTAAACTATGTTACACGGATAAGCCAGTAGGTGGAGTCAAATAATGGTGACTCATTTTACCCTCCGGGTGACAATGAGTGTGATTGGCTGCCCGGGCACATACCTTTTGCATCGATTAACTCTATTGGTTGGTGTAATGTGCAATTCTAGCACCAACCGTGCCTCATTCAAACATTTATACTGACACCCTTTGTTGTCTACATACGCTTTCTACTATTTGCTGACCTGGTACTTTGTTTTTAACACACTTTTGTTCACTTTTATAAGTAAAACGAATATGCACCTTTGATTGACAGGTCTCTGTCCAATCAATTTATCTGATTTTTGATCACAAACCTATCAAGAGATTTGTCTCTCCAATTTGTTCACGCAGACTATAGTGATTGGTTTTCCACAGAGGGGAGGGCTTTTTTCACCTTTAAAAGTTTGACATTTTGTATTGTTGTTTGTCAGAGGAAGGGACTGTTTGTGTCCCGAAACGTCACCAATAAATATTGTTTACCACACAGATGACTGAAGTCCAGTGAGTGCTTAACTTTTCTGAAATGACTATTATACCTTAAAGCACCCTGGCAGCTGTTGACAGATGGTGAGAGTGCACACACTCACAACAAAAAATTCTATATATATATATATATATATATATATATATATATATACACACGTTTTATTTTAGTACTGGCAGACTTTCTGTCAGTACTTAAGATGACGGGGACAATTGTGGGGTGGGGGAGGGAAGAGAGCTGTTTGAGAGGGATCAGGGAGTGTGATGTGTCAAGTGGGAGGCTGATCTCTACACTTAAGCTAAAATTAACCCTGCAAGCTCCCTACAAGCTACCTAATTAACCCCTGTCACTGCTAGCCATAATACACGTGTGATGCAAAGCGGCATTTAGCGGCCTTCTGATTACCAAAAAGCAACGCCAAAGCCATATATGTCTGTTATTTCTGAACAAAGGGGATCCCAGAGAAGCATTTAGAACCATTTGTGCCATAATTACAGAAGCTGTTTGTAAATAATTACGGTGAGAAACCTAAAATTGTAACTTTTTCTTTTATTTGATCGCATTTGGCGGTGAAATGGTGGCATGAAATATACCAAGATGGGCCTAGATCAATACTTGGGGTTGTCTACTACACTACACTGAAGCTAAAATTAACCCTAGAAGCTCCCTACATGCTCCCTAATTAACCCCTTCACTGCTGGGCATAATACACATATGGTGCGCAGTGTCAAGGGATATTCAGGGATTCCTGACAGATATCAGTGTTCCAATGTAACTTGCGCTAATTTTGAAAAAAGTGGTTTGGAAATAGCAAAGTGCTACTTGTATTTATTGCCCTATAACTTGTAAATAAAGCAAAGAACATGTAAACATTGGGTATTTCTAAACTCAGGACAAAATGTAGAAACTATTTAGCATGGGTGTTTTTTGGTGGTTGTAGATGTGTAACAGATTTTGGGGGTCAAAGTTAGAAAAAGTGTGTTTTTAAAAAAATAATCCTCATATTTTATAAATTTTTTTATAGTAAATTATAAGATATGATTAAAATAATGGTATCTTTAGAAAGTCCATTTAATGGCGAGAAAACTGGTATATAATATGTGTGAATACAGTAACTGAGTAAGAGGAAAATTACAGCTAAACACAAACACCACAAAAATGTAAAAATAGCCTTGGTCCCAAACGGATAGAAAATGGAAAAGTGCTGTGGTGATTATGGGGTAAAATACTGCTCCACTTTTAATCTGACCCTTAATGTTTACAACTGCATGTGATTTAGTACTCAGTCTTAAAGCCTTAGCACCCTCAATTCATTCTTCCAGATAACAATGTGGTTTAGCCCGATTACCAGGATAGCCAGTTTTTTATAATTATGATCTGTATGGCTGATGCACAGAGGGAGAAAAATTAATTTCTCTCTCATCTAAGGCAATGAGTACACAGGAAGGAATTGTCATGCAGAACAGTGGCTCAAACACTCTAGCCTCTGATTGGCTGTAGTCCCAGCAGCCTATTTATTTTTAAGAGGTATGAATGGGGGTTGGCTGAAGGCTGCAGAAATAGAGTAAGTTTCACTTAAAATATGCATGAATGAAACATGCATATTTTAAATGTCTCCTATTATGTGGGAATTGGAGGCAATGCACTCCAATGTCCGATTAATATTTTGGCCTTCGTTTGAAAGAGAAAATGAAATGGGAGCTGGACAATCATCAATAAACCAATTAACTTTTAATACAATAATTGATCGCGCATATCTTTTTTTTTTTTTTTTTGTAGTGATATGGAAATTAAGGATTCATGCATTATTCCAATGCCCCTTTCAATATATAGTAATTATATGGTCAATATATAGTAATTATATGGTCATTAGTATTCACAAATTATTTTGCATTCGCTTTTTTTAGAATTAGGATTCTAAACTAAGAAAAATACAGGAAGTTAATAAAAAGCAAGATGAAATGTAAAGGCACTTACTGATCTTGAATGTAGAGCAATAAGTGCAGGAAAACAAGTTTATTATTTACATATTTTTATAGAAAGTTACCCTATATTTCTGCAATAAATCATGTCCCCTTCTCTGGCACTTTTTTAAAGAGACATGAAACCCATTTTTTTCTTTCTTTCATGATTCCAATTGGGCGTACCGTTTTTTACTTACATTGTCAAATGTGCATTGTTCCCTTTGTATCCTTTGTTGAAGGACCAGCAATGCACTACTGGGAGCTAGCAGAACACAGGGTGTGCCATTGAAAAGTGGTATATGTGTACAGCTACTAGTCGACTCATCAGCTAGCCGAGCTCCCAGAAGTGCATTAGTGATCCTGAGCCTATGCTTTACAACAAAAGATGTCAAGAGAAAAAGTAAATTAGATCATAGAAGTAAACTGGAAAGTTGTTTAAAATTGCATGCTCTATCTGAATCACAAAAGATTAATGTAGATACATATAAAAATAAGCTATAAAGCTAAAGGTGTCAGGGTCTAATTGAACAAATGCTTCAGAAGCTGTATCCTGTAATGCTCAAAATGGGGGAGAAAAAGTGCCAGAGCAGAGGGCATAATTAAAGTGACACTGAACCCAAATGTTTTCTTTAGTGATTCAGATAGAGCATGAAATTTTAAGCAACTTTCTAATTTACTCCAATTATCAAATTTTCTTCATTCTCTTGGTATCTTTTCTCCAACATTGGTGTGTCCGGTCCACGGCGTCATCCTTACTTGTGGGAATATCTCTTCCCCAACAGGAAATGGCAAAGAGTCCCAGCAAAGCTGGCCATATAGTCCCTCCTAGGCTCCGCCCACCCCAGTCATTCTCTTTGCCGTTGCACAGGCAACATCTCCACGGAGATGGTTAAGAGTATGTGGTGTTTAAATGTAGTTTTTTTATTCTACTATCAAGAGTTTGTTATTTTAAAATAGTGCTGGTATGTACTATTTACTCTGAAACAGAAAAGGATGAAGATTTCTGTTTGTGAGAGGAAGATGATTTTAGCAGACAGTAACTGAAATCGATTGCCGTTTCCACATAGGACTGTTGAGATGAAGTAACTTCAGTTGGGGGAAACAGTTAGCAGACTTTTCTGCTTAAGGTATGACTAGCCATATTTCTAACAAGACTGTGTAATGCTGGAAGGCTGTCATTTCCCCTCATGGGGACCGGTAAGCCATTTTCTTAGTTTCAAACAGAATAAAGGGCTTAATATGGGCTATAAAACTGGTAGACACTTTTATGGGCTAAATCGATTGCTTTATTTGGACATTTTATACATGTTTATGCTGATAATTCACACTTATAAGCTTGGGGAACGTTTTTAACGTCAGGCACTATGTTAGACACCTTTTCCAGTCAGGGAGGGCCTTCCCAGTTGTAGGCTGAGCCTCATTTTCGCGCCATTACTGCGCAGTTGTTTTTGAGAGCAAGACATGCAGATGCATGTGTGAGGACCTGAAAGTGCTTGGAAAAGTTTCTAGAAGGCGTCATTTGGTATCGTATTCCCCTCTGGGCTTGGTTAGGTCACAGCAAAGGCTGTAGCTGGGACTGTATAGGTGTTACATTTGTAAACGGCTCCGGTTCCGTTATTTTAAGGGTTAAAGCTCTGAAAATTAGTATGCAATACTTTTAATGCTTTAAGACACTGCGGTGAAAATTTGGTAAATTTTGAACGATTCCTTCATACTTTTTCACATATTCAGTAATAAAGTGTGCTCTGTTTAAAATTTAAAGAGACAGTAACGGTTTTGTTTTAATACGGTTTTTGTGCTTTATTGACAAGTTCAAGCCTGTTTAACATGTCTGTGCCTTCGGATAAGCTATGTTCTATATGTATGAAAGCCAATGTGTCTCCCCATTCAAAATTGTGTGATAATTGTGCCATAGCGTCCAAACAAATTAAGAACAGTACTGCCACAGATAATGAAATTGCCCAAGATGATTCCTCAGATGAGGGGAGTAGACATGATACTACATCATCTCCTACTGTGTCTACACCAGTTTTGCCCACGCAGGAGGCCCCTAGTACATCTAGCGCGCCAATGCTTATTACCATGCAACAATTGACGGCTGTAATGGATAACTCCATAGCAAATATTTTATCCAAAATGCCTGCATATCAGAGAAAGCGCGATTGCTCTGTTTTAAACACTGAAGAGCAGGAGGGCGCTGATGATAATTGTTCTGTCATACCCTCACACCAATCTGAAGTGGCCATGAGGGAGGTTTTGTCAGATGGGGAAATTTCAGATTCAGGAAAAATTTCTCAACAAGCTGAACCTGATGTTGTGACATTTAAATTTAAATTAGAACATCTCCGCGCACTGCTTAAGGAGGTGTTATCTACTCTGGATGATTGTGACAACTTGGTCATTCCAGAGAAATTATGCAAAATGGACAAGTTTCTAGAGGTTCCGGTGCACCCCGACGCTTTTCCTATACCCAAGCGGGTGGCGGACATAGTGAATAATGAGTGGGAGAAGCCCGGCATACCTTTTGTTCCCCCCCCTATATTTAAGAAATTATTTCCTATGGTCGACCCCAGAAAGGACTTATGGCAGACAGTTCCTAAGGTCGAGGGGGCAGTTTCTACTCTAAACAAGCGAACTACTATTCCTATCGAGGATAGTTGTGCTTTCAAAGATCCTATGGATAAAAAATTGGAAGGTTTGCTTAAAAAGATTTTTGTACAGCAAGGTTACCTTCTACAACCCATTTCGTGCATTGTTCCTGTCACTACAGCAGCGTGGTTCTGGTTCGAGGAACTAGAAAAGTCGCTCAGTAGAGAGACTCCATATGAGAAGGTTATGGACAGAGTTCACGCACTTAAGTTGGCTAACTCTTTTATTCTAGATGCCGCTTTGCAATTAGCTAGATTAGCGGCGAAAAATTCAGGGTTTGCAATTGTGGCGCGCAGAGCGCTTTGGCTGAAGTCTTGGTCAGCGGATGTATCATCCAAGACAAAATTGCTTAACATCCCTTTCAAAGGTAAAACTCTCTTTGGGCCAGAATTGAAAGAGATTATCTCAGACATCACTGGGGGAAAGGGCCACGCCCTTCCACAAGATAGGCCTTTCAAGGCCAAGAATAAGTCTAATTTTCGTTCCTTTCGCAATTTCAGGAACGGACCGGCCTCTAGTTCTGCATCCTCTAAGCAAGAGGGTAATGCCTCACAGCCCAAACCAGCCTGGAAACCTATGCAAGGCTGGAACAAGGGTAAGCAGGCCAAGAAGCCTGCTGCTGCTAACAAAACAGCATGAAGGAGTAGCCCCCGATCCGGGACCGGATCTAGTAGGGGGCAGACTCTCTCTCTTTGCTCAGGCTTGGGCAAGAGATGTTCAGGATCCCTGGGCACTAGAAATAGTTTCTCAGGGTTATCTTCTGGAATTCAGGGAACTACCCCCAAGGGGAAGGTTCCACATGTCTCACTTATCCTTAAACCAAATAAAGAGACAGGCGTTCTTACATTGTGTAGAAGACCTGTTAAAGATGGGAGTGATACACCCTGTTCCAATGACGGAACAAGGAATGGGATTTTACTCAAATCTGTTCGTAGTTCCCAAAAAAGAGGGAACCTTCAGACCAATTCTGGATTTAAAGATCCTAAACAAATTTCTCAGGGTACCATTGTTCAAAATGGAAACCATTCGAACAATTCTTCCCACTATCCAGGAAGGTCAATTTATGACTACCGTGGATCTAAAGGATGCGTACCTACATATTCCTATCCACAAAGAACATCATCAGTTCCTAAGGTTCGCCTTTCTGGACAAACATTACCAGTTTGTGGCCCTCCCATTCAGATTAGCCACTGCTCCAAGGATTTTCACAAAGGTACTCGGGTCCCTTCTAGCGGTTCTAAGATCGAGGGGCATTGCAGTAGTACCGTACTTGGACGACATTCTAATACAAGCGTCGTCCCTTTCAAAAGCAAAGGCTCATACAGACATCGTTCTGGCCTTTCTCAGATCTCACGAATGGAAGGTGAACATAGAAAAAAGTTCTCTGTCTCCGTCAACAAGAGTTCCCTTCTTGGGAACAATAATAGATTCCTTAGAAATGAGGATTTTTCTGATATAATGTTTTTTTATTGTTATTAAAGGTCAAAAAAAAGAATATACAGAAATAAGAAAGAAAAGGCAAAGACAAAAAATTACATAATCAATGATACACTTATGTCATTTGGAACCAGAAAACATGGAACAGAGATACAGATAAGATATACATGAAAATAAAATCATAACCTTTTCAGATATTAAATATTTCACTTTTCTTCCTTTATCACATTAGTCATTAACACGGGATTTACCCTAGCTTCATTATTATAAACCTTAAAAAACAAAGAAAAAAAACAAAAACAAAAAAACAGGTCTTTACTGTGATATATAATAAGTTCGGGTAGTCCAGTGTAAATTTTAAATAATTTCAACCTTTAAATTATTGAGAAAGGTGGAGCCACCTGCAAATTAAATATCAAAATCCTGACCGGCTTCAAGGAAAAGTTTTTAGCTTTTAAATTTCTCTAGGGGGGGCAGAGGAGGGGGGAAGAAAAAGAAAAAAAAAAAAAAAAAAAAAAAAAAAAAAAAACCCAAAAGGGGGAAGGAAAAGGGGGAAAAAAAGGGGAAAAAAGAGGTTTGCGTCTTAACTTATATTCTCTAATGGTGATAATAACTGGTTCTGTAAATTAGTGTTTTTGTAGTGTTTAACAAAATCTAACCATTTTGAATTAAATCTATTATGCTGCTGTTCAGAGTTAGTTGCGTTATCAAATTGTTCTATTGTATATTGTCTTTGTAATAAAAATGTTAAATTATTTATAGTCGGTGACTTTTTTTGGTGCCAGTTTTTAAGGATGAGATATCTTCCACCCAGAATTACCGTATTACAGAAAGCTCTGTTTACCAGTCTGTCTGATGTGTCTAGTAGGAAAATTATGTGTTGTAGTTCTAATATGTGATTTGTAGCTGTCACCTTATTTAACCAAAATTGTACCCGTTTCCAAAACTGATTAATTTTTGGGCAACTCCAAAACATATGGGTTAAGTCAGCATCGGCTAAAGAGCAACGTGGGCATACCCTTAAACCTTGTGTCGACCAAGAAATGAGGATTTTTCTGACAGATGTCAGAAAGTCAAAACTTCTAAGCGCTTGTCAAGTTCTTCACTCTGTTCCACGTCCTTCCATAGCTCAGTGCATGGAAGTAGTAGGGTTGATGGTTGCAGCAATGGACATAGTTCCTTTTGCACGAATTCATCTAAGACCATTACAAATGTGCATGCTGTGCAAACAGTGGAATGGGGACTATACAGACTTGTCTCCAGTGATCCAAGTAGATCAGAAGACCAGAGATTCACTCCGTTGGTGGCTGACCCTGGACCATCTATCCCAGGGAATGAGCTTCCGCAGACCAGAGTGGGTCATTGTCACGACCGACGCCAGTCTAGTGGGCTAGGGCGCGGTCTGGGAATCCCTGAAAGCTCAGGGACTATGGTCTCGGGAAGAGTCTCTTCTCCCGATAAACATTCTGGAACTAAGAGCGATATTCAATGCTCTCAGGGCTTGGCCTCAGCTTGCAAAGGCCAGATTCATAAGATTCCAATCAGACAACATGACGACAGTTGCGTATATCAATCATCAGGGGGGAACAAGGAGTTCCCTAGCGATGAAAGAAGTGACCAAAATAATACAATGGGCGGAGGATCACTCCGGCCATCTATCTGCGATCCACATCCCAGGTGTGGAAAACTGGGAAGCGGATTATCTGAGTCGTCAGACATTCCATCCGGGGGAGTGGGAACTCCACCCGGAGATCTTTGCCCAGTTGACTCAATTATGGGGCATTCCAGACATGGATCTGATGGCGTCTCGGCAGAACTTCAAGGTTCCTTGCTACGGGTCCAGATCCAGGGATCCCAAGGCGACTCTAGTGGATGCACCTTGGACCTTCAACCTAGCTTATGTGTTTCCACTGTTTCCTCTCATTCCCAGGCTGGTAGCCAGGATCAAACAGGAGAGGGCCTCTGTGATCTTGATAGCTCCTGCGTGGCCACGCAGGACTTGGTATGCAGACCTGGTGAATATGTCATCGGTTCCACCATGGAAGCTACCTTTGAGACAGGACCTTCTGGTTCAGGGTCCATTCGAACATCCAAATCTGGTCTCCCTCCAGCTGACGGCTTGGAGATTGAACGCTTGATTCTATCAAAGCTTGGGTTTTCAGATTCTGTGATAGATACTCTGGTTCAGGCCAGAAAACCAGTAACTAGAAAAATTTACCATAAAATATGGAAAAGATATATCTGTTGGTGTGAATCCAAGGGATACCCATGGAATAAGATAAAAATTCCTAAGATTCTTTCCTTTCTGCAAGAAGGTTTGGATAAAGGATTATCTGCGAGTTCTCTAAAGGGACAGATTTCTGCTTTATCTGTCTTACTACACAAACGACTGGCAACAGTGCCAGATGTTCAAGCATTTGTTCAGGCTCTGGTTAGGATCAAGCCTGTTTACAGACCTTTGACTCCTCCCTGGAGTCTAAATCTAGTTCTTTCAGTTCTTCAAGGGGTTCCGTTTGAACCTCTACATTCCATAGATATTAAGTTATTATCTTGGAAAGTTTTGTTTTTGGTTGCTATTTCTTCTGCTAGAAGAGTTTCAGAGTTATCTGCTCTGCAGTGTACTCCGCCCTATCTGGTGTTCCATTCAGATAAGGTTGTTTTGCGTACTAAGCCTGGTTTTCTTCCAAAGGTTGTTTCCAACAAGAATATTAACCAGGAGATAGTTGTACCTTCTTTGTGTTTTCGAATCCAGTTTCAAAGAAGGAACGTTTGCTACACAATTTAGATGTAGTCCGTGCTCTAAAATTCTACTTAGAAGCTACAAAAGAGTTTAGACAAACATCTTCTCTGTTTGTCGTCTATTCTGGTAAAAGGAGAGGTCAAAAGGCAACTTCTACCTCTCTTTCCTTTTGGCTTAAAAGCATCATCCGATTGGCTTATGAGACTGCTGGACGGCAGCCTCCTGAAAGAATCACAGCTCACTCCACTAGGGCTGTGGCTTCCACATGGGCCTTCAAGAACAAGGCTTCTGTTGATCAGATATGTAAGGCAGCGACTTGGTATTCACTGCACACTTTTGCCAAATTTTACAAATTTGATACTTTTGCATCTTCGGAGGCTATTTTTGGGAGAAAGGTTTTGCAAGCCGTGGTGCCTTCCATTTAGGTGACCTGATTTGCTCCCTCCCTTCATCCGTGTCCTAAAGCTTTGGTATTGGTTCCCACAAGTAAGGATGACGCCGTGGACTGGACACACCAATGTTGGAGAAAACAGAATTTATGCTTACCTGATAAATTACTTTCTCCAACGGTGTGTCCGGTCCACGGCCCGCCCTGTTTTTTTAATCAGGTCTGATGAATTATTTTCTCTAACTACAGTCACCACGGTACCATATGGTTTCTCCTATATTTTTCCTCCTGTCCGTCGGTCGAATGACTGGGGTGGGCGGAGCCTAGGAGGGACTATATGGCCAGCTTTGCTGGGACTCTTTGCCATTTCCTGTTGGGGAAGAGATATTCCCACAAGTAAGGATGACGCCGTGGACCGGACACACCGTTGGAGAAAGTAATTTATCAGGTAAGCATAAATTCTGTTTTTTTTGAAATGCAAGAATGTAAGTTAAGATGCCAGCCCATTTTTGAACAACTTGGGTTGTTCTTGCTGATTGGTGGATAAATTCATCCACCAATAAAAAAGTGCTGTCCAGATAAAAAAGCTTAGATGCCTTCTTTTTCAAATAAATATAGCAAGAGAAGGAAGAAAAATTGATAATAGGCGTAAATTAGAAGGTTGTTTAAAATTGCATGCTCTATCTGAATCACAAAAGAAAAAAAAAAATTGGTTCAATATCCCTTTAACTCAGATCAAATCCCACAACCCTTCAGACAGTATTTTATCATTGAAGATAATATAGAATAAATGTAGAAAAAGGGGACACTGTGGAGGGCCTATCAACCCTTGAAGCATTCCTGAGTTATACTATCTAATTAATCATGGAAATGTATACTAATTATTAGCATAAATGCTGCAAATATATATCAGACCACATAGCAGATCAGGGCGCTGTCTAGGGCGATCTTTAGTTTCCGCTTCCCAAACCAGTTTGTTGATCCTAATCTAAAGCCTTTGTGTGTATTTGTGTAACTGTGCTGAAGGAATAAAATAAATACTACTTGTTACCCAGACGAAAATAATCAGTCTGACCAGTGTTATAACCTTGTGGCAGGACCACCTGATAATAAAGTACTATTTATTTATAGTCGACTAACAACACAAAACACGATATTATGGAGTTAAATTTGAAGGCAAAGTAAAAAACGGCCTCATTGGCACGTCATTAATAATAGCACAGCCATTACAGTACATGGTTATGTGGCGTGATAACTAAGAAACCAGTAATGAGTGTTAATTTGTGTACAGTATATGTGTGTGTATAAAGGTGTGAGAACTGGATGGAGAACAAAGTGTATGTGCAGATTAGTTTTTAAATAGTTCTATATTTTTGGGAGTTACTTTGCATAGGTGCAGTCCAGATAATACTTTAATGTCCTTATAGCTTTGAGTAAAGAGAGCAGGAAAAAAAAAAAAAGTTTATTGCAAATGCAGGAACTATCCTGGTTGCACAGACAGGAGGAGGAACACTACTGGTGACCCGCCCAGCAGCACCAGCCACCTCCCTGCCTGTCTCTTACTTATAACTCCTCTGTGATACCTGTCTTCTTTACAGCTTCGGGACTTGCTGCAGGTGAGAGTTCTTTTTGGGGTCTTTTACCACTGTAGAGGGAGGGGACAAGTATTTGTGCAGTAAGGCTGAGAGCCCTGATAGTGCTGCCATGACTCTGCAGAAGTTCTATAAATGTTTGCTACTATAAACTTTCTTGATGCCGAATACTACTAACTTATGTGCCTGAAAGTCAGTTTATACTTGGTACTAGCACTATCTTATATCAGCAGTGACATTTAGAAGATAACTTTAGCTGTCTGATGGTAAAACAAAAGTATCTGCCTAGTGTATCTCTAACACTATCATATCTGCCTGTTCAGTGTGGTGATTACATTTGTAAGCATTTTAGTTACAGTATTATCTTTATTGGTAACGTGCCAAAAGGTTTCTAGGAGCTACACAGCCACAGGAGGTATAATAAACATATACAATACCGGGATAAGCAGAGTCATAAATATAATGGGATCTTGCTGTCATCATTATTTGTATTTATAGGTTACAGCAAATCTCCCTATCTAGGAGGTATTAGCCTATCTGGGGGTAACAGTAAGTTTGTGTGGGGAGCAATGTGTGTGTCTGCTGATGACTGTAACCCCAAGTAAGACTAGAAAAAGCACTTTGGGGTAATCTTATATTATCATTCTGTTTGTTGATCACTGCTTTAGGGTTAACAGTAATGCACCAGTCTTTGAGTAACAGT